>NC_058024.1:11576133-11856133 GCF_019176455.1 Solea senegalensis | reverse complement strand
GGACGTCTGAGGGCTTCACAAAACATCAGGGTACAAAGTGAGAGAACAACAACAACAAAAAGGGAATAAAGACGGAAGATTAACACACACACACACACACACAGAGGTTATCTACCACAAATCAACATGATTATATAATTTATGTGCAATATCAATACTTAGCATGGTTGGCCTCAAACATCCAATTGTCAAAGTAACAGTGGTGATACCAGAAGACAAGGTAATGTTGTGTGGGGGCTCCGGCCCCATTTGGACCAAAGCCTCGTTTCTACCAAAGTGGTGCAGTATAGTTCAGCTCACCACGGTGTGGTTTGGAATGGTTCACCCTGATCTGGACCGGATACGTAAGTGATGTAGCAATTTGCGTAATATGCCTCAGCGATCCAAATAACACGGCGTCAAACAGGCGAGACACAATGTCACTTGGCAATAAATTCAAAAAAGGAGACATCCAGCATTTTGTGTCGGTTGTTATTATTATTACTAGAAGGACGCAACAGAAAAACATTTTCTCTGCCATTTTTCCCTCCCCTCGTACGACTGGTACAGCCCAGTTTGGTTCAGTACGGGTCGGTAGATGACACAAATATGTATCCCCATTTCCACAGCATTCCACAGCCATTGTCAAACAATAAGAAGGATACCAAAATAACCACATTGTACCATACTCATATTTGGCACTCTTCTGTTGGGGTACCAAGAACAGCTGCTCTGGCTCAAACACTATCAAGCACAATGGTCCAGCACCTAAAGGTTGGAGATGGACAGGGTGACAATGGGAATTAAACGTGACAAGGAGAGGATCAAATGCTGCTCGTGTTTCAAATAATATGAGTGTAGAGAAGTGTTCTTCCTTGTTGAAAGTAGTGGCGGGCTACAGTGTATCATACAAAGCCTGACATCACTGGATGATGATGATGATGTCAGTACGTATAGCTGACGGAGCTGTTGCCATCCAGTGTTTACATCCTGAGGTGTAAACGCAAGCAGGATCATGAGTTTACTTTTCCAAACTGTGACAAGCCGAAACTGAACTGCACTGAACCGTTCATTTTTCACGCACAAAATGCTAAGCCGAAGTCATGATTGAGGCTTCCTTACCCAGACTCCATACTTTCCCCCGTATCCACTTCTGCCAGATTCAGTCCTCAAAAAACAGTTACACCCCCATGTGAGAAAGGCATAAAGACCGAGCAAAGACACCAAAATGCACACTTCGAACACATGGCGATGACTGATAGCTTTTTCAAGCATGAAATCTAGATCCAAACCGATTACCACAGCAGAGCACACAGCAAAGGAGCTCGACAGCCAAGCAGTGAATATGCTGATTCATACGAATATCAACGTATTATCACACTACAAGCTCAAATAAATTATCAATAAGCGGGGCAGACTCCAATAGAGAAGCTGAGTAGATTCATAATTTCAGAAAATATACAAAGCAGTTTGTCTCCTTTACACGGAGCCATGTGAGAAACACCTCAGTGCAAAGTCCTGTTGTGCACAGACAATGACGGAATGTGCCAAAGTAAGGCAGGCCACGGTATTTTTAGTACAACTAGGGCCGATGGAGACTTAGTAAATAGAGAAGTCTAATGAGTTTAAATCTGGTTGTACATGAATGGAATAGTAATTCTGGGATGTGAAGCCTCTTTTAGGAGTGGTTCGCCACACATTCTCTCACTCTCGACTCTCCTTCATTTGACTTTGATAATCTCACTCACATGTGGCTCAGGCCCATTAACACTGCACTGCGAGGACACACACCAGGAGACGAGGGGCCTCTTTTTTTCTGACCACGAGCTCAATGCAAAGAGGAGAAAAAAGGCAGGCATCGCCTCCCTCAAGCTCGTCTTGCCAATTAGACCTGTCAAACAGGCACACATAGAAAAACATTACTTCAATCCATCAGCATCCTATGGGAACTATGAAGGCGCTTATTGTTTTAACATTACTTAAAACGTGTCATATTTTTAATCATTTTTACTGGAATTCATGTAAGGGCTGCTCCCATGGGTATGGGAATGCAAAGGAAATGTGTCAGATGCATTTTCCTGGGAAAATCAAGGTTAGTCTTAAGAACTCGTCTAATTAATATTGCGTGCCTACGCAAAGAGAGGACAATATTATTAGAGCTGCTGTCTGTTGGGGTCAGCTCAGCCAAGTACATACTTCCTCTGTGAGCTGATGACAACATGTAGCCTAATCATTTTTTATAAAAAAAGTTTGGTTAAATGATAACAACAGCACAGCAGTAAACCACAGCTCTAAGTAAGCCAAGTTAAACAAGCCATCTAATGTGGTTAATGCATTTATTATGATCATGACACGTGGATCTAACTGTAGGGGCAGCTATAATTATAGAATATAATAAGAAGTTTACCTAATGATTCTATGCAAACATTAGCCTAAAGGTAACATATTGCGATGGTAATGCAAAGGCTATTATTATTTCAATAATATCTTGACTACAACTGTTAGTGTTGAGTGACTGTTAAGAATTGACTCAGTTTAGCCATTCAAATCTGCTATCAATGTCTCTCCTCGGTGATCCAGACACACGTGGATAGCGATGTCTCGTCTCTTCTTTACACGGCTCTGACTGTGCAGATGTGTCCGATGTTACTGTGTTTGTGTATCGGCGCAAGAGGCGGTCAAAGAGAGGAGAAAGAGTCGTGAGGAGATGAGGGGATTGATGCACTGCTCACGCAGCTGTAACATGAAATGAGATTTCAGCCAGTAGAACATGGCTACAAATAAGCCAACATATGATGATGCACAGAAACTGGAAAAGGGGCTATTGCATATTCCGCAAATGCGACACGGAATAAGCTGCAAAAATAATTTATTAATATAGCACTCACTGAATGCTTTTAAACTTGGAATGTGCAGAACTCTATGCCAATTCCCGATGATGCCACTCGATAGAGCTACTAATGTAATGTAATTCCTCAATTCTCTGTAACATGGTGTTTTATTTGTGCTGCTGCCTGTCTTGGCCAGGTCTCCCTTGAAAAAGAGCTTCTCAATATGAATTGACTTTTTGAAATAACTGTGGGAAATGTAAAAATACTTGTGAAACTGCAGCGGGTCAGAGGACATCACACGCGAAGTGTGGGGATGGATTGTGGCCACATGCGTCCCCAAACCACTTCCCAATGTGGCTTTTGAGGATTTGAGGATGCACTTGGGACACATTCAGACGGGGTCCAACACACAGCAGGAGCAGGTAGCGCACTTCTTTTGTTTGGAGCTACTCATGCAGAGATTAAGACTATTGATTTTAGTGGACACAATCATTAACCTTTACACACAAATAATGGCACGGTAATGGAATGGGTATTCTATTTCAATTGTATCGAATCTACACCTGTCAGTGCTCGGTGAGTTTAGGCATCAACCACATAACTGCAGTTTGCGGGTTAGGTATGGGAGTGGTCTTACCTACTGATCCTTCCTGCTGCCCCTGAAGGAGCAATTCTTCCTGGATATGATACAGGGGTCATTGAAGCCTAAGAAGCATGTTATTATTTTAAAAGCTCCAGCTTACCAGGGAAAGGACACAGAGGGTTAAAAAGGGATGGGAGTTTGCTCATTCCATTAAGCAGTTAAACTGAAGATAAAGGACGAGGGGGCTAAATACCAAAAGACCTTACATGAATTTTTGCGTTTTAATGGAATCAGGTTTTAACAACTCTTTTTTTGTTAAATACAGCCCATGTCAGGAGGATGCGTCCCACTCATAAAGCAGCGCAATGACAATGTACAGTGGCACTAATACAAGGACATAGTTCATCATGACATTTTCTGCAATTCCCAACTGATTAGGGTCATTATGTTGGAGGCCTGATTTATGTTGTCATTTCCTCTCACCGATCCTGCATCAATGAATCTTAATGAATTGGTAAATAAGGGTGAAGATTACACTGTGTGACACGGCAACATTTCTCACCCTCAACGGCCGAGATTTATGTAGCCAATTAGAGACTAACAGAGAAAATTGGCTGGCAGAAAAATAATATTCTTTATGGCGCAAAATGGAGGAGCATTCTCAGTGAAGGGCAATTGTACTGTCAGTGTTAAAGTCCATAAACCACCCGCCTCCTCACCCACCTTCACAGCGCAAAAGGGGAAGTCGGACTGTGTGTGCGTAGCAGAGCTATGGTTAGAGCGTCAGGACGATGGCTGCCCCGAGCAGGTGAGTTGAAAGTCCTTAACATTCACAGAGGCCTGTCTCGTGTTTGATCAACATAAATATGCCTGTGTGTGACAAACATGTTTACCAGCTAACAGCAAACATCACATCACACAATCAGACACCGTGAGGTGCTGCCTCTCTAATGAAGACACTGGAGCTTTTATCAAGGCTGGTCATGTCTCACTCTGTCAGAAAACAAACCTCTTTTATACACACATCAAAACAGATGTACAAGAAAATAGAGGCCAAATTATTTGCTATAAACACACTATAGGGACATACCCTTTTTTTCCAATTATTTTTTTGTGTGAATGTTAGTTAAAAAAATGGAAAAAAAAACAAGCAGATGTCCTTCATCTCCTTTATCAAAGGAGGAATATCAATAAAAATAGCATCACCTCTTTGAAGACATCTCTGATCAACACACAGCAGAGGACACATATAGTATGATTAGTGGCTCCTGAACGTACATGCATCATTACTACAGCAGTGATCCTTTTTATTTCTCAGATGCAGATTAATGTTGAAGATGATTACGGTGTTTTTTTGAGTGTGCATCGCTACAAAGCGTGGACAGCTTGCCTGCTTATTAATAACAAAGTTCTTAAAAGAGCACTCAGAGTTATAATGAAAGCCTTTATGCATTTCATATTGTGACTAGATTTAGTGCGAGGCTGCGGCTCTCCACATCAAACACACTGGCCCGCTATTAGGCACCGGGGCTGAGGGATGCTGTGTGAAAAGGAGTGGAAAATTAAAGCTGAAGCAATGCAGGAAAGGGCTTAATTTACTGGCATGTACAGTATGCAAATGAGATTACTCTCAGCTTAACTGCATCATTTATGTCCATAATAACAGCATCATCATTACAGGGCTCAAATTAAATTACACTGTAATTAGCATATCAAAGTGATTGGTTAAAGTTTAAAACAAATACCCAATTTTGTTAATGAACATCTGTAATCACCGTGTAGACTCTCAGTGAAAACATCCAAAACAAATATATGGTTGGAGAAGGGGAGGAATAACCGCCCCCGACGAGCATGTGCACACGTGTGTGTTTGCATACATGTGTATCGTACTGACGTCAATAGGATTGGGTGAGTGTGTGGGGGGGGAGGGGGCTGTTATACCTGGAGAGCTCCACACACTCAGGATATATTTCCCAAACTCCAGGAGATCAAAGATCCAATTTCCCACACTTGCCACTTCAGGAGCTCATCAATAAAATACTAATCACTTCATGGCTGATTCTGAGAATGGAGCCTGCAGCCGAAAGGCTTAGGGAGACTTTCATATCCGAAAAACACCTCGGCTTCAGCTGTCTCGACTGATGTTGGATGTGCGCGCACAGTCACACAGAGAATTTGCAGTCAGGTTTTATCCAATAGCTGTCCTGCCTTTCCCCCTGATAAACACAGTGAAGTTTAACAGCGAGCACAGCAGCCTCAGACCTACGACAAAAACCACACACACACCTTAAGTCATGTGAGCGTTTGAACTTCTGCTGACTTTGAACCTCGTGCTTTTCATCGTCCACTTAATATTGATACGTTTCAGAATATATGATGAATGTTTTTGGTTCTTTTGCAAAAAACAAAAAATGTCAATCATACTTCCACCGAACCCAGTGACTCTGTTTGTTTTGTGCGTTTCTGCTATTATTAACAGTACTGCTTTGCTTTTTCGTTATTAATTAACAAAAAGAAAAACAAAGGCAGCGGCAGCTGGTGTTGCACACCATCAGATGAAAAACACTCGTGAAATTTTAAAGAGGCGGCATCTTATTTTATTCATTAACAAATCCATTAAAGGGCCTTATTTCTCCCAAGTATGTAAAATATGTGCCTTTCAAGGTAGAGCTTGGGCAAATCCACTCTATCAGCTAATGACGGCACTCATTACACAGTGAAGCTGGCTAATGAAGGTGCGGTGGCCGGCCGATCCCCTCGCCCAGCATTAAGCCCTATGAAATGCTAATATCTCACTTCTAATTAAAGGATACTAAGTCCAAATGCACCTTCACGGCGAGTAGCTGGCAACATAAATTTTATTTTTCAACACTAGACTTCACCCAGAGATGTGCCTGAGCAACATTCCATTAATTCATATTTAATACCCCCACTAGTCCTGCCTTTGCCTCACTATCTGCCTCCTCTTCTCTCCCTTCTCTGTGTTACATTGTGAGCTGGCATATCATTACGCTTTCCAGGAGTTTTTTCTTTTCTTTTTTTGATTGGTCAGTTGGCTCATGTATTACTTTTAGTGCTTCCAGAAATAAACACATCTGCACACAACAGCCTTTATGTCTATGTCACATGGGAAAAATAGAGGGCAAAAAAAGGAAAACATGCCAGTATCGTCCCTGCTGCACCTGTATACATTTACTATGTTTACACATCTTTGGCTGTAAATATGTTTACGAGAAAACCTGCTGCCCTTCTCAGAAGCTGACCTTGAAACCAGTAAACAGCCCTTTCACAAAGTTCATTAACGTCAAAAAAAGGGTATAGTCTTTCCCTTCAGATGGAAACAAAAGGTCAGTGCCATTAGACAATCAGCAAAATACTGTACCACTGCAATGGAGCAGAAATTATAGTCAGGCCTAACAAAATAATGAATCACAGGTTAGTCAGGCATAACTGTTCACGACGGGGACTTTATCATTGTTATCGTCACCAGGTGAAAATGTTGACATTGTTGACAGTTAAATAAGCGTCTACTTCCTTACAGCTCCTCGCGTGCTTCACAGGTATCAAAGTCACTGCAGTCACTGCAGTGACTCAGTGTTTGTGTGTTTGTGTGTGTGTGTGTGTGTGAGTAATGAGTCAGTGGCATTTTGCCAATCAGATGAGAAAGTCTGCAACTCATATCTTTTTCCAGGAATTAAAAAAAAAAGTGGCTGCTTTTACTTTGATTGTTCGGCTGCTTGAACTATGAATATCTAAAATACTACCACTTTGACACCACAACTTTTATTTAGTCATGAAAACACTGAGTCACAGGGTCTGCATCATTTCAAAAATGAAACACTAAAACCTTGAGACAGCGGCCACCTACATCTCCAGACACAAAGTCAAATGCGGCAACAAACATAAACCTCACGGGTGATGGTAACTATCATCAGCTCTATACAAAAGCTACAATAATGACTGTGCTTTCAATCTTAAGAGACAGCTAAGAAAGAAATCAGTACCTCAAAAAAAACTCTCCTCATGGTTCACTAAACACACTGGAATCATTGAATTGCCTGCAACCACTGCAAAAAAAAAGGGGTTTGAGGTCAGGTCATTACATTCCCTGGCCAAAAATGACCAAATTACAATTATCATCTAATTGTCTAAAATGATTTAAATGATAATTGTCATTTTTCAGTCCATTAATGCTTGTCTGATTTGCCATAATAGTGATGTGTTTGTCCAGTTCATACAATGCAGGTGAAATTATGTTTATTACTATAATAAGTGTACAATCACCTGATTGTATGAATTGTGTTTTTGTTTTGTTTTTTGTTATTTCCCCAGAATGGACCATCATGTTTTTATAATAGTCCACAATGGACAAACTTAACATCTTCTGGGTTATGAAGGTAACTGAAGGCTGCACAAGTTCTCTAACACACCTGGAATACTACTTTGAATTCTTTCACATCTGTTCCCTGATGAAGACTTTCATGTCCAAATGCACTGGTTTTTGAGTTATGATTTAACCTTGTATTTACAAAAGGTTCCTGTATGTTTTTTTCTTTACACTGGACATCCTCTGATGCCTTTCTTTTGGACTGCCAATTATCATTTTTGGTCTCTCTCTTAGGGTCAAAAGTACAGACATTTTTGAGAAATTTGAAGAGACAATTGCTTTTATTTCTTCTGATGCTGTGCCTTTGATTATTTTATTAGTTAACAGTTATGGGTGAAAAGAGTGCTACAAATACAAATTGCTTTACATGAAGTGCATCATTTGTCAGAGGGCAACAGTAAAATGCGTGGGTATAAAGGTCGGTGTTAAGAACATATCACATGACGTCTGTTTGATCCCCAGCCCAAGTATTTTCCCAGGGATTCTCCGGCTCTGTACTGTGTAAATCTCGCAGTCTGACCTTCTACATTCCTCATGCTCTGTCCTCCCCATTCAACCACAGACACAGATAATACTGGGCAAATATCATAAACGTGAGGATTTTAGGATTGAGGTGAGGCTGTCATCATCCTCCACCAACTGGGAAAAAGAAAAGCCCATGCATCTGAAAGAACCTCATTTCCACCTGCTGCCAGACTAACCTGCAGTGAGGTTGCCTGACCCTGATGACTAATAGCATATATACAGAAAATCCCTGGGGATGGCCACACATGATTGGTGACAAAGAGTAATGTCCACTTTTAAGGATTTGATGACATTTTTGCTGCTCAAGCTAAAATTACCCACTTGTGCCTGTAAAAGTCCTGCTGCTGCAAAAGCATATCTATAAATGTTTATGGACTGAATGGGTTAACTAATATCTTAATTTAATCCAGATTAAGAAATAATTACTAGGGGTTTGCTGGGTACTAGGGCTGTCACTTTTTTATCGGAAAATTCAGATATCTGATTTAACTTGAGGGTGGAAAGTTCAAATGAATCTACAAACCCATGTGAGTTACAAATATACAGCCAGGAAGTGCATCAGCCCATATTTGACACGGCCCAGCGGATGGTGCTGTGATCGCATCCTAGCCTTAAGGCCATTTTGAATGCCCTCTTGGCGCAGTGAGGCTCGACAATCACAACAGCGAAGTATTTGAAAAGTGTCACAACGTTGTCACATTTGTTTGTGCACGGGTGAGAGGAATAAGCAAATATATTTGAAGGAGTTGTGTGTCGCATAATTGTCGTTCAAACTTAAATATCACAGCCTTGCATTCCCTTGATGCCGATATCAGTCCCATTTAGTCTTTCACCACGCTTCACAACTCAACTGTTCACATGTGCCGATGCATTTAACCCCTATAGCTATAACCAGCCATTGCAAAACCATATAATGCTCCAACTGTGTTACAGACATTGGCAGCCCTCGCTCACGTCTTGGTCACATGACAGTGGTGGTGGACATCTCCCTGTAGAAGCATGTTGTTCCATGAAGCCTTTGTGCCATTTTTTTTAACAGGTGTTATTGGATTTTACTTGATACCAATTATTGTATCAGGTCATCCCTAATAACTACAACTGATGAAGCAGCTACAAAACCACTTAAAAAGAAGCCTTGAGAATGTTTTTTTTCTTCCTTTCTCCACTGTGTCCCGGGGTTTTCTGGTGTGATGATTTCATCCGAGAATCCAAAAGGGGTTTGTGAGTATTGCCAAGAAGTTTCCACTTCAAAGACGGAGTCGGCTTCAGGCCAGGGCGTGACCTGCAGCTGAACTGGCCTCTACTCGGCCACAGGGAGGAGGACAACAGCCACTCCAAACACACCACCCCACCCCCTGATAAATAACTTAACACAGCAAACAGAGGCCCATCACTCAGCCTATACACAGCTAACACCAGGACAGGGACAGAGATCGATGGGGAGATACAGACAAATAAAGGAAGACAGAAAGAAGACAAGAAGAAGGGAGAGAGGTGGGGTACATTGTGAGGGCATCGAACAGAGCAGTGTGGATAAATATCACACAGGAGCCTGAGCCAAGCAGCGTGGAAGGCCAAGTGCTGTAAGACTGCGAAAGCGTGGCTATTTTGCCAAGCTGTGACATTTGTTTCTTATTGTCTAAGTGGCAGCTGAAAGCGTCTCTCCCTGCGAGGGCCCCTCGGCTCTGCTCTGGCCCGCTTTGACAGGGAGGTAACCATATTAGGACGTGTATGGTAAAGTAAACAATAACATAGTTGCAATGAGATGGAAATTTTTCAGCTAATGGTGTTTGTCATTCCTGTTTTCAGTGCACTGAGCAGCCCTGTGTTTTTTTTCTCTGGCCAGCCAGAGAGACTTTGTTTATGAAAACAACGCAGGAGCCAAGGCTGAACCCAGAGCAAAAAAAAAAAATGAAAAAACAACTGTAAATAAATATCAGTTTAAAAAATGCCTCCACTTTCATTTGATTACATAAATAACCACATTTCTGTAGAAATACCCTTTTCAGCTTCTCAGTGGCTTCCCAGCCGTGCCTGCAATGTGGCAGCTATCTCCGAAAGCACACATTTTCCTCTGCAGTTTGGCCTTCACAGCCACTGGACTTGAGCTGGAGGCTGATGAAATCAGTCATCATCAGTTCAGACAATGAGAAATATGTCAGAGAACATCTAAATGTTGAAGCCGCAGAAGGCAGGATCGGTGGTAAAATAGCGGTTTGTTGAGTTGGATTGTGGCTCTCTGTCCTGCAGAGCTCTTCTTATCAAACGCTCGTGGACAAATGCCCTTGTTTCATATGCAACAGATGACCTTTGGGCAATCTCTCCATCTCTGAAACTCTGCTAATAATGACACATTTTAATGTTTTGTTGTTTGTCTCATAGTTCTTTTGCAGCATGGGAAGTTTTAGTACATTGTCCTGGTATACGAGCACTAACGGGCAATCAATTGAATGAAGTGTGTTTGCCTCTGCTACACTAGGTGTTGATATTCCCCCTTTCAGCTAGTTAGGATTAGGCAGTTTCTGGTTTAGCTTGCAGCTAGTTGTTAGCGTGATTTACAAAAATATCCAATCATTTAAGCTGACAGAACATAAAATCAATCTCCTCATCAGGACAGAGAATCAGAGCAGTAGCAAAACTTGTGGTCAAATGAAATAACGGAGACACTGCTTGATACATCTGGTTTAAAAAGCAGCTGTGAACAAGCCTTGGTTGCCGTACTTTTACACTCGCCACAATAACTATGGCTATTAGAGGTCTCCTAAAAATAAGAGACCCTTATATTTGTTTTAAATATATCAATGGTCACACATCATTTTTCTTTGGTTCTGGTAAACGCGGGACATTTTTCAGGTTGAGAAAAAAAAAAAGCATCAGCACATGTTTGTGTTTGTGCACGTGCGGAAAACAAAGACTCTAATATTTTCCATCCCTCATAAATAACTACAGCTGACTCAGTTATAAAATAATAATAATTATAATTATAAAAACCTGCATTGTGAGGCTGAAAAAGTCCAATGCTCACATGCATGTCCAGGCAAACACTGTTGTATACAGACAGTATATACAGTACAGTCATCTATAGAATGAAACAGAAGTAAGAGTCATAGACTTGTGTTGACTTTGTTTAGTTTTTACCCACCTCTTTCCAATTTTCTTTCCCCTCTCTCTCTCCCTCTCTCTCTCTCCCCCCCTCACTCTCCTTCAGCCACATTCCTAATCTCACACCAAAAAATGCAAGCTGTTTATTTGCTCAGGGCTGAAGCCATTCCATTAAGTAGCCCCACCAGGTGCTTTATCCCTAAAAGGGATTTGTTTTCTAAAATAAACAGAGAAAGCAAAGTTGACTGCCAGAGTGATATTTACCATGACATGAAATGATTGCAACAAATCAAAACTGTCCAAGTATGAATAACTTTGGCATTTTTCCCCTCACATAGTCCTAGAGCTTCACTGGTCAAACAGGAAAACCATAAACAACACTGCTTTAAATATGCCATAACATATAAACATACAGTTTTGTTTTGGGGGGGGGAGCTGGGGCTGTATATACATATGTTGACTCGAGTATCGTTACAGTGCTGTGTAACAGATGCTGGCCTCAGTAAAGACATTCTGCCGCGAAGATAACAAATCAATCCATGTTATCAGTTCCTTTTCATCTCTTTCTGAGGCACAGACACGAGGCCAAAAGTGACACTTTCTTTCTCACCTTTGTGATTTTCTTTTCATCTTGCTGCAAAAACAACTCATCTGCGGATCGGAATTTGCTTACGTCCGTCGCCTCAGTCAATCTCGCGCGTAGACTGTGTCACAATGACCGGCTTGCACCTGGTGGCAGATGGACATTATCGGAGTTCCTCGCCCTTCCTCGGTGGGCTGTTTAGACATCGGTCAATATTTCCCCGAGAAGACATGTCTGTTTTATACTGATAGAAAAATAGATTGAAAGTCACCAAATGCATTTCCCGCCGCCATAAAAGGACATTTTAAGTGGCTTCCGGACAAAGTTATCAGTGTAGTTCTTTCTACCTTGACAGAAGATGATTCACATGGAAGTTGAAGGTGAGAATAACGCTGATTTCACACTGGATGCATGTGCAGCATGTCTCTCACTTCATTTAAACCCAAATGTTACCCAATTTCCCCACAGCGATTAATAAGATATTCTGATTCTGACGTTAACTAAAGAGACCTACGTGTCTCACCACGTGCCATGTGCATCTCACAATAAAAATATAGAGTGAAATTATCTTTCACCACAGTTTCAGCATCTGTCACAAACACAGCATTTGCGGTTTAAAAGTAAAAGCACAAGCACATCAGTTCCCTGATCCTTAATTAAGACATTATTATTGTGAAATATGTGCAGCATCGATGGATGTGCGGCTTCGTATTGAAGAGTCCTGGCATTTATTGAGTACAGAGGAGTGTTTTAAGTATTTGAAAGTATGTTTTTTGATTTTCAAAGCAGAGGCTCCACTGCAGCTTCACGGCAGGCGGACAGGAGACACGCACATGGTGTGAAACTGGCTTCAAAGTGTCGCTGTGTTGTGTGACAACAAGTATAAGGACAACATATTTAACCTGTTTAGATAGACAACAGAGAGGCAGTGTGTGTCCTGATAGCAGCTGATTTGGCCACAGGAGCAGAGAATCAGATAAGGCAAACAGACGGAGGCCAGGTGAGGGCGTTTAGAAGACTCCGGCACATCCTGTGATTTCAATCAACAGGAGAAAAAAGGAGCGAGCACGCTGTTGCTTCACGCTCCTGCCTCGGCCTCCATTGTGACATCTTTGTATGCACGATAATTTTTCATTTTCACGCTGCCTTGCATCTATTCTGCCGTCGCTGTTTTTAACTACAGCAGCCAAGCTTAGAGAGTAGATTACGGTACTTACAGTGCATGAAAAACACAGCAACAAAACTGCCAGTGACAGAAGCGTTTAACTTTCCTGCTAGAAATCTCCCCCATGTGGCACTTTTGCTACAGCGAGTTGTTTATTATGTTCCAAGCTAGGCATAAGCGATTAAAGGAGCTCTTAAGAAATCAAAGTGTTATAAATGCATGGAAACACAGCCGGCTGTAAATGCCACAGAATTAGAAGCTTACCAAGCCTAATACTAATACATGGCAATTTTCAGCTTGATGCTGATATAAAGAAATTACTTTTTTTTTTTAAGTAAGCAATAAATGCAGTCAAGGGAACTATTACAGATTCCCTATTTTCATCCCGGCATAAATCTGCGCACGACCCTTCTGAGAGTTCAACTCATGAATCCACTTGTTTATTCCTAACACTTCCATGAAAAAGTGGATTAAACAAAAGCTAAAACTAAGGCAACATATGCCAAATCATTTACAGAAAAGGATGAACAACAAAACAGTCAACTGTCTGGAGGGTGGGGTGTTCTCTCCCTTACATGGACTCATAAGACTTGGATCAAGTGCAGCATGAGACGATAACATTTTGAAGAGAAACGCATTTTGGACATCTGAGAAGTCTTACAAGCAGAGGCACTTTCTTTTAGGAGAGTTAAATGCCATCGGGTCCAAATCATCAACACACATACTATAAGAGGCAGCGCAGATAGGAAAAAAGATATCACGTATGATGTGTCAATCAAATTCTGGTTTTTCAATGAGGCCCAAATGTGGTGAAAATGGACCTGATGCATACTTTTAAACACACAGACATACTGTGTTGGACTCTACTGCGCTTTAAAGGAGCTATAAACACCAATGCATGCTAATCCTATTAGCTGCCACGGGGATTTCTGCATTAGGGATGCAATTACAATCATACTGAAAACCAGTGTCAGGCTGATTTAGCAACATTAACAATAATTACACAACACTTTAGAAGAATTCTGGTCTGGTCTGACATCTGGAGTTGGCTGTTGAGCGAGACTCGCTGGAATGGACCTCGCAATGTGGAGAGCACTCTCATGATTAACAACAGCAACATGAATCCACCACTTCAATTAGGTCCTAGTTTCTTTTTTTCCTCAGGTGCGTGGGATATAGTCTGAATCAAATTCAAGATGTCTGAGTGTAATGATGACATTTACAGCAACTTTTTCCCAAATCTATGGAACTGGACTGCGGGAGCGAACACTAAGATGAAGCAATATTTAATATATTATATAATAATAATATATAATCACGTTGTTATTAAACTTCTGCTCAAAGACAATCGGCCTAAGGATTTGAATGAAACAATGAGCAGATATGATATTCAGTATCAATATTGGTCAGGTGCTGGTCGTCAACATCACTGACATGCTGTCGTGATCAAGTGTATCGCCAAGGTGTGAGATGCAGACACAGGCAGATCGTATGCTGTTGGGGGGGCATGCATTTGCAATATCAGACAATGATATTTGTGAGAAGATAAAATTGAAGTCCAACTGAGTGTCCCGGTCTAGTTTTTAGCAAAATAATCATTTTCTAAAGCTTTTTTACAGGCTCTGTTTTCAGCCATAGTGCTGCAATATGAAGCTGTCTTGTTTAACTCACGCCATGTGTTTCTTCTTCCTCGCCTGCGCAGATGTGACACAAAATGTGTCACTTGTTGTGCAGCGCAGGAATATTACCACAGACACAAAAACAGCAACAACAAAAAGATAAGAAATTATACTTATAGTTAAAAGGGAATAAGAGAAGGAGATAACAGCATGGTTGAAGCAGGCACTCAAACACACAGATTTCCATTTATTTGGACAGCCTAAACAAAGCCTTATCCCTAACATTAAACACAACCAGTTAAACCAAAGCACACAGTTCAAATCTTAGCCCAAGCTTAACCCGTTCCTTTAGAAATTAGGTTCTGTCTCATCAGGGTAAGGTTTAGGTCTCCGTGAGGACTACTGGTCCCGAGAACGTCAGTGTTCATACCAGAAAAAGTTTAACAACACAACACACACATGCACACGCACACGCACACACACACACACACACACACACACCACACCACACTTCAGTTCTACTCTGCCTCACCAGGATCGCTCCAGCCAAAGCCTTCACATCCAAACCTTTCGTAGATAGGGAAGCGGGTGTGGGAATCCAACATGAGATACCAAACAGACTGACAGACTGACATGCCAACGACAACAAGACTGTGCACGTTCAAACACCCCCCTTGTTTGGTAAACACAGCATTACCATATTTCAGCCTTTCCTGACAAATGTCAACATGTCCAAACAGACAAAAAGCTCCACACATCTTCATTTACCCTTCAACTTTTTTTTTTTTTAAATACTAATTAAAACAAACAAAGGAAACTCTGTACACAAGCTCTCTGACCTTCAATAGAGCGCTCCTTTTTTCTTTTTTTTTTTACTCACCATGATTTTGTCTCAAAGCAGCAGCTTCTCAAACCACTGACAGTGCACCTGTCACACACATATGCACGCAAAAAATACAGTACACAAACAAGACAACCACACTGCATTCAGTTAATTATTGAGCCAATGCAACGTAGCATTCACACACACACACACGCAGTGACTGGAGTCTGGTGAATGATTGTGTGTTTACCTTCTACAAGGACTTGCTTATTTAAAGCAATCTTCAGTTCCTGCTGTGGTAAAACAGCCTCCTTGCCCTGCAGACACAAAATGGAGAATTATTTGTAGTTATGAAATAATAACCACTACACACTATAGTGCTTGTCACAGGCACCAACAAACCAATTTAGAAAAAAAAAAACAAAGAGAAATACACACAAGCATATGGGTGTAAAACCTCCATTAACACGTAGACCACCAGTTGCTATTAGCTGCAATTGCTAACATGCACAAACAGCCTCACACATGTCATCGAGAGAAATCATCAGAGAGATCAATGCTCTTCATTCTTGTACTATTTGCTTTTCATTTATGTGAGGCCGCACCAGTCACTGTTCCCCCGCCACGGCTACAACAAACCCACATCCACCGTGCTAGCTCTGAGCCTGGCAGAGAGCGCCTTTCGCTTATCCGCCCGTAGCCCACGATTGTCAACGCCTGACAAAATGTCCATCCGTCTGTTAAGTACCACGACACCCACTCACGATAACAAGTGAACAATGGCACTGTCTGATGTGAGTGAATGGTTTATTTGCAAGACAAAACCTTATTACTGACAGCAGACGCCCTCCGAGGCCGCCCTGGTGGTGAAAGCTCTGTACCTGTACCTGCTCTGCCCGGACTCAACTCCCCATGGACGGCTCTGATCTGCATGCACACAGCTTTCCTAACTGAGCACTCAACCCAGACAAGAGGAAGATGAAAAAAGGCGAGAGAAAAGGAAACAATCTTATTTTTATGGTAAACTGAGAAGTGACTGGGGGGCAATATCTCAGGTGCATTTGAATAAAAGCATTAAAGCATATCCAAATATGAAGGGGAGGAAAAAACTCTCTCTCTCCCACTGTTGTTTTTTTTTTTTTTGCCGTTTACATTTGGCAGTCAAAACTGTGGCCAGGCATTTGTGCAAGTGTTTATCTAAAGCAGACTGAGCAGAGATAAAAAACACAGACAGTCCAAACTTGCCCAGTTTCGGCATTAATTATGTGTTAAATACCCTTGTTGAAAATCGGAGTCAACACACAGCTCCCTCTGAACTCTACCGAGGGTTAGAACAATCATCGAAAATGGACTATTCCCACACAACTAGCCTATTATTGTGATTCATTACACTTCAATTAACATATCATCAATAGAATCGTAAATCAATGGCAAGTGGTGACAAATGACAGATATTTTCAGTTTCAAACTACTAAACATCATTAATTCCCATCACCTGAAAGAGCCCCGGGAGCCAAATGAGTTTACCCAATGCATAACATCCATTTAGATAAATGTTCTATCATTTTAACGATGGAAAAAAAATTGTATTGGAGAGAACAGGCAACAATGTGATCCTGATAGCAGCTGTATGCCTGTTCTCCTTGTGATATAATGCTCACTTTGTAATACCTAAACAGATAATTGTCTCCATTTCAAACAGCACAAGGCTGTAATATTGCCATTTAGAACAGTGGGGTGCAGAGAACGCGGGGTGAGGATAAACAAGCACACGCTGCTTCACCCGGTTGGGAAAAACCGAGCCCATCACACACTCCCACATTGAGATTTTAGGGAACAGAACAACTCCTAGTTGAGATAATTACCCACCTAGGTGGGTTATGTGCACGCTCAGTGAGAGGCCCAAGCTGAAAATATGAATCAAAATGCAAAAAAGACAACAGAAACAAAGGGGGATTTGACAAGGTTCTCTTGTAAAAAATCCGAAGACGATGATGTAGGTGTGTTGTATAGAGTCTAAAACTGCAATAAAAACTTTTGACACATACCTCATGTTAGTAACAAGACTCATGCAGTAGATAACACACAACTGTGAGCCTGACACTTTCAGAGGTGCAGATGATCCGCATAAATGTTTCCATTCTCTATGCAAATAGCGCAGGGTTCATTGTAGCAGTAGTGGCAGTGGTGGTGGCGTGGTGGGTGGGGTGGGGGGGGACATGCAAACATCCTATTTTCAGAGGCAATGGACAATCATGAGGGGTTTTTGCTATGGTAATGAACTGCAGTGGTTACATCTGAGCACGAACAAAGACTCATTTTATTCTGTCCACAAACCTGTGAAGTGAAGTGGACTTTCTGTATTTGTGAGGGGGGGTCATGGCTTTACAATATGCTCTCTAGTCCCAGGTATGTTATCAGTGCCTTTGGCTTTGTTGTAAGATAGCATGTTCAAAATATGAATTAATACCCCTCCACTGAAATGCACCCAATCCCAACAAAAGGCCTCGCATTCACTGTGGACAGCCCTTCAGCTCCTCTAATGGACAGGCTCTCCACTCTCTTCACATTGTGCAGACAAAAAGATGAGAGCCCATGAATATTTACCACTAAGTAAAGTTATTCCATTAATTACTCTAAGCACGCTTAATACTGTATCTGAGGCTACTTCTGTGGCTGCCTGTTAATGAACCTTCACACATCATTACCATATTAATTAATGCTCAACTCAATGGCTGTCAATAGGAGGCTGCCAGAGTTGTCTCTCGGTTCTTTACAGCCCGTCCTGGATGTTTCGATCACTTAGTATCAGCATCTGAATAAATCTGCAGTATCTATTTATCATGCCGGGGATTAACGGTGTGTTTAAATAAGAGGACGAGGGAAAAAAAGAAGTTGTGACACTGGTTCAACACTCCTGGAGGCTGGTGGAACAATCAGTCAATCACTTAATCAGTTGTAGAGGGGAATCAGTGGAACTCTGGTCGATGCCTGTCCTGCTAACACAGTAGCCGCTGTTTGACTCCATTCACACACAAAAAAATAAAAAATAAAAATCAAGCAACTGTCATTGTGTACCTGAGATAATTTACATTAAAATAGAAGTTAATTCCATATACGACAACTTTAATTGAAAATTGGGCGCATGATAAGGTTGTTGGAGACACTGTGCCATTATTTGTGTATTAGTCCTGGGCTACACTGAAAATTGTCAAAAAATAATCTTATAATCTTAAAATAATTCCTCTGGATTCAACAAAAGTGGGAGGACCTTTTTCAGTATATGTCTGTCCTATATATTTATAAAAGCCTTGTTGAAAATAATGAATGGATTCCAGCCAGAGATAAGATAAGAACGTTCCTTTACACAGGTACAGGACGTGTTGTGTTTGTGACACTTCCAACAGATATAGATGTTGAAACTGGTACATTATCAATTCAACCATTTATATTTGCTGATAAATATCCTGCAAGCATTAAAGACAAAACAAACAAAAAGGGACAAGAGATACAGTAAATCCCCACCCCAAAAAGAACAGCACGCCTCATGTAGAACAGTTTATTCAAACAGTAGTTTTCAGTCCACAAATATGTCTCACAGAATCTGATTTTGGAGGGAATTTATTTTAATCCATGGCTGGCAGGAAATGTTGTGGTATCAGCCTTTAAAACTCGACATGAGGGTGTAGAATTAGTTGGTAGTCGGTGATGTGTATATACAGGGTCACTGGTGTTTGTTTTTAGGGTGTGTACAGGAGAAGTCACTGTCTGTGCCGTGGAACACAAGGAAATCTAAAGCGTGACTCACTTTTTCGACAAATGCAGCTGCTTACTGTATGATGTGATCTGTTAAAAAGGGCTGACTGTACACTATTTTCTCCCTCTTTTCTTCAAGGATTTTATTAAGAAGGACTGATTAAATGAAAAACATGTCTGAGTCTTGTAAAGACTTAAAAAAAAAAAAGAGTCAGCATTTGAAAAAAGTGGAAAAGAAAAAACAACCACTGGGGTTTTGTTTTGGTCTTTTTGATGTGATTGGCAGGATCTTGGTGTTGTAACACCCACACAGACTGTAAACAACAGCACTTTCTGACACGCAAACAGATTCAAAACCCAATTAAACCCAACTTCAATCCAGCCGACTTTTATTCTGGGTGGTTTTTTTTTCTAAGCTTAAAAGGCAACTGTGCAGTCTGGTGAATGTCAGGCCTGTCTGATCCCCTAGATTCTTTGGACCTGCCCTCACGTTCTGCTGAGCTAAGAACTAAGTACACAGAGTGCACACAGAGAGCTTTGCTGCCTTAATACCAAGGTTGTGGAATTTCACTCCTAAACCAAAACAAACAAGGACTAGTATTTCTATTTAAATGAGCGCGCTGAAGACAAAAGTCCAATCAAGTGGACGGCAACAGGCAAGGCAGCTTTATTAATAACGCACTTCTCGTACTGTACGTGAAGGTAGATTCAAGGAGACAAAACACAGAGGCGGGAATGACAGCAATTAATACAAAGGTGGAAAATACAGCAATTTGTAAAGCACAAAAGAAAGTAACGTTTAAGAAGATTTAAGTCTTTAAGAGGTAAAATAAGAAACACATCATTAGTTATTAAATAAAACATTTAAAAGTTTAATTTCAAGTGGATATTTCATTAAAGGCCAGAAACCACATGTATGGTTGTTTTTGGTGCAACATAGTGTTCCGCTTACTGACTGTAAAAGATATGATACACGATATGGCCTCAGGTTTTGTAGAATAGTTTAAAGCACCTGTGAACAAAGACGTTTTCAGTAACGATTTAAAAACTGCACACAGTGAATGCTGCTTCTCCTTGTTTAGGTTTTACAGCGTGTATAACTCGCAGACTACTGGTCATTGATCTCAGAGGTCCTGGAGGCTTCTATGACATTAGCAATTCTGCTATATATTCAAATATCAAAACACACACAAATCAAGTCTGTGGGAAACTGGCAACCACTTTAGAGAGTGATATTTCATTTTTTTGCTGAAACTCTTGTTGAGTTCTGAATGAGTTGTAGGTGCCTGACGTGTCTTTGTGGGGAAATCCTGTTAAGCACGTGCACATCACTGTGCCTTTTCAGGAATTCTAACCTAAAATCACTGGAGAGCTGCACTTTGTGAATTACTTCTTCCTGAGAGAAGAACAAGCTCAGGGTCCACAAAAAGTCTCATGAAATGAGATCAGTCAAAAAGTCAAACTCTTTTTCACAGACGCAAAGAACAGCACACAAAGGGCCAACACGGCAGTGAACATTAAGCAATCCTATTTTTATAGCCAATCCCTGTCAGTTCTACCCAGCCGTATCTGGTTTCCCTCTCACCCAGGTCCCAGGTCCCTCTGACCACAGATCCTGTGCACTATTAATATCAATAAGCTGCAGATTCCATTTCCCAAGACAGAGACAAAGAGAGAACACGAGGTGCTGAGTGAGGGGAGGAACTAATATCTTCACGCATCACTGTGGGGCAACCACTTACTATCACCTCCAACCTTACTGCACTGAGGAAATAAAAAGAGAGAGGGAGACTGTTGTGCACATTACCACGTGTGCACACATATATGCACACATGCACACACCTGCATAGCGTAACTGAATGCACACCTACGCAAAGGGAATGCAAATATAAGATAACTGTTATTTCACAATCGTTTGTGAACTTTTAACTCGCAGGACATGCTGTATTTTACTATATGTGAGGAGTTTTTTTGCATAAAAGTTATACACAAGTTTGGTAAATTCCACTGCAGTTCCTCTGATTCAGGGAAGCTGCTTTTCTGTGTTGAGAAACCATGATTTTTAATAATCAGTGAATCTTTCAGTAATATAGTTCAGGTTAATCAGTGAACGTATGGCGTAAAAACACTGACATATTAAAAAAAAAAAATGGAATGGCACACTTATTAATTATTGTATATATAGTAACAGCATATGGTTTATGATTTAATTAATTCCATTCACTAACCAATGAGTTAAAATGGAAATTGTTGGAAACCTTTTTTTTTTTTAATAAATACAAATCACTGTTAATTCTTAATTCACAAATCAGATATTACACTACAAGACATGCTATTCTCCTATAGACTGAGACCATCTACACTGTGTATACACAGATTCCAGATTCTGTCAGTCACACACAGAACACACCCACATGGACGCACGCACACACACACACGTCCACTCACGTCCCATAAAAGGCAAGAAGGGGAGGAGGAAACTCATTAGAAAAAGTGTGAAAAGACAATAAAATGTTTACGGACTCACCCACCGACAGTCAAACAGACTTCCATCATGTTCATGAAGCGGTGTGTAGATGCAGATTTCCCTTTCCAAGCACTGAGCGTTTTCAAATCAAAGTGTGAAAAGGAGAAAAGCCTCCAGTGAAAGAAGCAGGTATGGAGAAGTTGAAGTGCTGTGTGGTAGTTGTGTGTGTGTGAGTGTGTGTGTGTGTGTGTGAGAGAGGAGAGAGAGAGAGAGAGAGAGAGAGAGCTGGAGCCCAAACTGCAGAGTTGAGAGGGACTGAAGGTATGTGGTCTAAACACAACAAAAGCCAGTGCCTCGCTCTAGATTAAATATGCAGGAAGAGGCCCCCTTCGCATAAACACAAACACTCAGCAAATGAAGAACTGGCACAGAGCAGATGCCTGCTGAGAGCCCTACCTGTCCTGGCCTCTTTTAATTAGACAAGAGCAGGCAGAACAAATGAACATCAGCACGGTTACACAAGGCGGAACAAAAGGAAGGGAGAAAAAAAGGAGAAAATGCTTCACATTCAATGTCCTTAATGAGAAGAGCAAAAGATTTGGATTTTTCTGGTATGACTGTTTGCTTTAACACCTTTTCTGAGTCTGCCACTACATTTAAAACAAAATTTCCCTAATTATTCCGTTTTGTGCACACTGTGAATAAAACTCTATCAATCTGATATTAAAAAAAGTACATGAAATTGTAACCAGAGCACGAAGACCATTTAATTACAAACCTAAAACACTAATTAAATTCTAAAATATCAAATTTAATTAATTTGAAAAAAGGGTCCTTTTTTATGTGGGTTTTCATTAAACCTTGTGGTCGTTTTATTAATCTTTACGTATTCTTCAGCACCTCCTGCAGGAACATGACGAAAAAAAGAGAGTAAAAGATGGTTTATAGCAAGAAAAAGTGTTTATTAAAAAAAGGGGAAATCTCCTAAATAGGAAATGTTTTGTGAGGTTGGACAGTTTGAATCCAGTCAGGACTCTTCTCCTTTAGCGTATTCTTTCAAAAGACACAACACCTCCCTTGCTTCTTATTCTTTCCATCTAGCTATCACTGCCTCTGTGCGTCTTCTTTTTTTAGTTTTTTTTTTACTTATTTATATCAGGAATGCAGAAGCATGTGGTGTTAGGGGGAAACAACCAGGCTGTCACAGCTTTAAAAACAAAAGAGAGAGAGAGAGAGAAAGCTAAACCTCTCCAGAAAATCTGGAGAGAAAATCAGACGCAGAGTGACACATAGACACATAGTGATGTGGCCAATCAAAATGCCACTGAATCCCCTTAAATAAATCTTTTTTTTAAGTGTGTGTGTCGGAGGGGTGGGGGGGACATCTAGGTGACACTTGATGAAGGGAGGGGTGAGAGGAAGAAATTCTGGGGTGAGAGGGAGGTAAGAGAGAGAGAGAGAGAGAAAGGGGAGTAGAAATGAGACCTCTGGAAAATAAACAGAGTATAGGGTTTCAAAGGCAAAGGGGGATACAGACATTCCATTGTTCAAGCCAATTATCAGTGGAAAATAATAACAACAGATGGATCCAGAGTGGCCAACTTGTGCCAGAGCGGCCTGGCGCTGAAGAGCAGATGATGAAATGTGAGAGTGCTGTAGGATGACTTCTTTTTTTTTTTTCAGATGGGACACACACACACTACACATACACACACACAAATATCCACACACCAGATGTGAACCTCCGCATGGACAGTGTAATATGTGCTCTTTCTCTCTGGCCACCACTTGTGCTGTGTGCTTTTTGGCATACCAGACAATGGCAGACACCTCCATGTGTTCAAAAGGGGCGTCTGAAGTCAGATGATACACATGACTGCTGCTGCTGCTGCCGCTAATGCCGCCGCGTTGCTGTGTGATAAATACAAATCCCTGCATTCCTTCTTTATTCAGCAGAGCCGGCTCATTTGAAACACATGTGACTACGCTGTAACCGGAGAGCGGCGACGACATCGCGGCGTGTAAGTTCGAATTCAACCCGAAGTGTGTAACTTCATACCATTGTCATGCGAGTTCACGCAGTGCTGATTAAGCCTTGCAGCGCCACACGACTCTGCGTTTGTCAATAGAGGAGTGTTTAGAGTTTGTGTCACCCAGCGACATTCCTGCACACAGGAAATGATGTGTTTTATGTCAGGACAGACAGAGGCGACCGCAACACTGCACTATAAAAGCGAGACAACTACAAACAGGTCGGAGCACTGCTCAGAAACCCAGTCGTTTGATGGGATAAACGTATTCAGCTGCTGCTGCTGCTGCTGTATACATGCATAGGCTCCCTCAGTCAGGCGTGACAGCACTGCTCGACATCAGTGACATCATTTCTGACCAAACAGGGGACCAAAGGTTACGCACTGCAACTTTAAGACTCTCCCCGTCCCCTTTTATTTAAAACAGCACATATCCCAGATGACCTGTCGTGATGTTTTCATTTGATGTTCTCCAGCGGGCCTTTAACACTCACAGACAGACAGGCAGATGCAGCAGCGCAGCAGAGACAAACCTCACTGACTCTGGCTTCATTCACAGATCCCTCATATCAGCCCACAGATTGACAGGCAGCGGAGGAAGGGTGGGGGTGTGTGGGGGGTGCTGCAACCTTAAAACAAAAGCAATTCTCTGTGTGCCTTGTCAAGGCTGCGAGATGACTGCAGATAGCGCTACAAAAGATCAGCCTGTCCTTTTCACAAGAAAAAGAGAAGTTTTCGTTTCATTAACTCCAGACTGAAGCGTAATTATCTCCCTGCAGACCTTAATCACCAACAGAAGGATAATAGAACAAAAACCAGTCTCTTCTTCATTCATTAAAGGGTTTCTTTTAGTTGTTGTTCTTTTTTTTCCCCTCTTCTGCACTTTAGATGAATCCATCAAATAATCCAAAGGAATCATGGGTGTCACAAGGAAAGTCTCACTTTACGGTCAGCTGCAGTGGAGGAAAGCAGACTTGATTGACAATTTGACCTGTTGACCGCGCAACACGACCGGCACACACACACACACACACACACACACAACTGAAGAGAAAAAAAAATCTATGAGTTGAAATAAAATCAGATTAAGTGCCGCAACATGTGTTTGGATTTGTAATTAATCTAAATATCATAGGGTACATCCACACTTTTCAGTTTTGTTTAAAAATGCATACATTCTATCTATTCTATCTCCAGATAGCCCAGAAAATGAAGAGGTTTGAAACCACTGCTCTCTTCATCTTAGTGTGAAAACTCCAGGGAAACACTTTGGAAATAATGATGCAGTTACCCGCACTCACTTCTATCAGCTATGAACGAGAATCTCTGACAACGCTGACTTTAATTTAGACATGTATCTCGATATGTGCAGTCCCTTCAGTACGGTACTTTACTCCACTGCACATTTTGTGTCCACAGATTTTGAAATCTCTTCTTTTTTACAGTGTTTTCAGTCTCAAGAGTTCAAGGTCTTGCATACATTTTGTGCTCATCTGTGTGTTAAAGTGCAGGTGCAGTATTCAATTTAATTTATATTCTGTGAATTATACTTTTGATACACTATCGTCTCTACTTCTACTACTTCTCATACGTAGCAGTAAAGCTCATCTGAAAAAACGAAAATAGAAATACAGTTGGATGATTGTAGCGGAAAGTTGCTCGAATGATAAATCGACGGATGATTGTACAGTCGGGATTTCTATAGTAGGGAAGGGAAAGAACTGAAAACTTTGCCCAGATTTTTTAATTAGTTTAGGATAAATAATTTCCATTAGCATATCTCTTCAAATGGGGTTGATGCATTTTGCTGGGAAACAAGTCATATTTTTGGACGATGAGGAGACAAAGCGTTTTCAAACAGGAACTGGCGGGCCATCAGCCATTTTAGTGGCTGACACTGAGGTCGAGTTAATTAGACTATTGTCATTTTAATCAGGACAGCTCAGCGGCCATCTCTCCCTGAAAGAGCCAGTGGACTTTAAAAGGCTGAGGGATTTTTGTGAGCGTGTATGTGTGTGTGTGTACTGTGCATGTGTGTGCATGTGTGTGTGTGTGTGTGTGTGTATGTTGGGCCCGAGGTGTCACGCAGCTATGGGTTATAGAGTATGGTCTGGTTCCCTCACATGCTTAGAACATTAATGAGCTGGAGACACAAGGAAACAAAGGAGCCTGGAGGATCACCAGGGGAAACTACTCGCCTCTGCTCTCTACTCATGTCTCTGTTCATTTGAAAAATAATTTAAATATCAAATATTTGAAATAATTTGCTTCTCCCTGGCTATCAGATTTTGAATAGGGGGTCTTTCATGTCGTCGTTATTATGTTCCTCGCTGGCATTAGCATTTAAAACATAATTAATGTAGCCATATATTCTAGGTGCTTACCATTATGTTACAATAATGGTTTATTTTTCTTCAGATTTCCATATTTTATGAATACAATGGAAAGATCATAATAACACACCAAAGAATGACAAATGATATATCACAGATTTACTGAATATCATTAATCTAAAGATTTTTTTTTTTTTTAATCAAAACTAACAAAGGACTGGATTTTACCTGTTAATAGACACTCTACAGTAGACGAAAGTCACTTTGCACCGTTTGTGAAAAACGTCAAAGACAGTAGAGCCAGCACTGCCACCAGAAATCAGAGTGAGATCTGGGACAAGGAGTTGAGACGCAGAAACGTCAGTGGAGCTCTGCCAATCAGCAGGGTTGATTTAATTATTAACACCAAAATATCTGTCATTTTTCCCCTGGACATAGTTTAGGGTCATCTGTGGTCAAGGTGACAAAGGAAAGTTGCGGACAAATGCTTGTGAACTTCCCCCTGTGACACCAGCGCCAGCCCCGGGGCAGGACTGACCAATGACATGAGCTCAGTGTACAAAGAGAACAATGTTGACCACTGCAATATTTCATATTCACACACCTCAAGGGAAATGGCATTTGAAAGGGACTAGAGCAGATCTGGCATATTTGACTCAATGCCACTTCTCCCTATTTCTGTTTATGATTATATTCATACTTCCATAAGTTAATTCCTCTTTTTCTTTTTAAAAAATGAGGCATTAATATTTCACAAGGATTTAATATTAATCTGATCAGAAATTATCTTCCTTCAATAATTAAATATAGGCATTAATAATTCAATAAAAAAGACTGTTCAGCACAGTCGTGGGAGAAAAAACTGTAAATGTGGGAACATGGAGGTAAAAAAAAGTAGCTGTAAATACAGCAACAGTAGAATCTAAGCTGCTGGTAAACTGTGAGCAACTTCAGATTTAATGTAACGCAAGTCGCAAGGACAGCTAATTAGGGAACATTCTCTGGTCTCATGATTCAATTTGATTGCAAGTATCACGTCAATCACTTGATGCGATTTAATTCCACCATACATCACGACACACTGCATCCTCAGCTTTCCACATTAAAGCGGTTGTGTGAAAATTTTAACTATAAACCAACATCTGTTAGATGAAAATTGTTGAATAAGTTTCCATCAGCTTCACAAGAGTCTCTCAGCAGCGTTGAGATTCCTTTTCTGTCAAAATAGACGCACAACAACAGCAACATGTGTTAATAAAGCAAGAGAAGCACCAACAAAGCAAACAAACAAAAAGATGTGGATTACACTGTTCGGAGAAAAAAAGGGTTGCTGATGCCCATTGTTGCCCCTGCCCTCCCCTGCACTGCTGCTGTTTGAACAATCCCTCAGTCAGGTCTGATAGTATTGCTTGACAGTTGCAGCATACAATAACGTAACATAGTTTCTGTAATAACATCAACAACAAGAAAAACAAATCATCAAACTGCAGCTTCAAATGAAGATGTTCCAAACTCCAAAATGAGATGCTTTTCTCCAGCTGTGTTAGTTGGCTATCATCGATTATGTGCTGTCACTATGTTGATGCAGAATTTTCCTGATGCCCGCATTTTAGAAAATTGGCTGAAGATCATACCAACTGTCCCGTTTTCACCTCACACTGGTTTGTAATCTGATTTTCAAAGCACGGACTAACCAGTGACTGTCTCCACTCCACTCGTATAGTCGGAGATCAAGACGACATGCAGACTCTGAAGCTGCTGCACAATTCAAATCCTCACGTTATCCTAAATTTCACCATTAGAGCTTTGCAGGGATTAAATAGAGGGGAAAAAAAACGCCCTTATCTTAATTTGACAGGGAAGCCAAATCTCTGGCTCGCTGGTCAACTCTGTTGCAGTGAACACCTCCCTTACAACTCACTTTAGCTGCTGCACACTTACAAAAAACAACAACAATCATTTACATTACAGTACAGTAACAGCATGGTCATATATGGTAATAATTGTGCAATATTATGGTAAGAGCAGCTTATTTCTAATACAAATTCCACCTTTGAAATAACAATGGTAATAGTGTATTAATAAGGAAACACAATAGTTATATCGAGGATTACTCGTGTAATACTTTCACCTGAAAATGTCCTGTGACTCAAAATTGATAATTACAGTGTAATACATTTTGGATTTGTCCTCCCTTATGTCTCACACGAGTTTTAATAATTCATTACTATTTAAAAAAAAAAAAAAGGATGGTATTACCATAATGTTACGTAACTATTTCAGAATGCTTACTATACTATCACCATAATGTTACTGTATTCATGTAAAGTGTTACCAGAACCACATATTACACTAGAATGACGTCACAATCCAATCAAACTGAAAAAAAAGAGTGAAACGTGTGCAGAGGCTCAGACTTATTTCTCAAATGATGTCCTCTTATGGATCACAGATATAGCTGCCTGAGTCCATCGAGATGCCCATTTCCTTTTGTCATTTTTCTTTTTTTGGGGGGTGAGTCTACCCTCTGCCTGCCTGAAAACCCGACCAATTTCCACATGCACTTTTATGCCAGATGGAGAGAGATATTTCATTGCCGCACAATGGGGACTGATAAACTATTAATCACTGCAGGTGGACAGTGACACCTGCTAAATTTAGACACATAGCGTTAAGTAACAGCCCCGCCCTTCCCTTTTTTCCTTTAAATTATTCATTAGAGTGGCCTGTTATTGCACAGCATATAGAATTAAGATTTTTGAATTCTCACATAATTACTGCAGCTGATGTCAGACAGTGACCAGGGCCTGTTCCCTGTTCCCTCTGTCCTTCCTCCACTGACACCCCCTCCCTGTTTGACCTACAGCAAGACAATGAGTTGAGAGAGAGGAGGAGGAAGACAGTGATGGATGAAGACTTGACCAATCAGTGTAATGAGGTGTATATTTATTTAAAAAAAAAAGAAGGTAGAAATATAGTTGTATGTTGCAGCTGAATCTCCCTCACCTCACCCTTCCCTTCAGGGTGTGTTGGAGAAACGATGTGGCCTTCAGTTAGCATCTGAACTCAAATGGTTAAGTTTGTCCATTGTGTGACAGGCAGGCAGCGCTTGCAACACAGATTTTAGAACCACGCAAAGAGCGTGTGGACAGCGCATGTGCAAACTGTACTTCCAAAGAGAAAAAAACATTTCGACAACAGATGAAGTCGTCGCCAAGGATAGTTATCAGAGCCTCGACCTGGCAACCCACGAACCGTCTGACACCCCGACTCCAGGGCCTTTCAGCTGTGAGCCGCTCAAACCAGACGTGTCCGAGGGAGCTGTCATTGAGCATGGTTCTCTTCTTTTTCTTCTTCGGTAGGAATGCGTCCAATTCCCTGCATCCAGACTTGTACCGCCTCCCGATGTTGAAGGGGAAAACTACAGGACCCTGACGCACGAGTATGCCAGGGTCTGCGCAATGCGTCGCACATTTAGGCCCGCGCAGAATGTGCACGGAAGTATACTGGGGTCTTTAAGTGTAAAAAATGAAGTGAAGTGAAATCATTAATTTAATACATCCAAAATAACCGTTGCCATGGATTTTAATGAACATCGCATTACTTATGAAAATAAATTAAAGAAAGGCTGATAAAGATTTCTGTTGTGGTTGTGTTTTTTCTATGCCTAAGGGTGCCAGTCAGCATATTGCACACAGGCTGTTTAAAGATATCACAACTTAAGCTCAGCTTGGAGCACTTACTATGAAGACAAATAAAATGTAAAAAAGATTATCATATGCCATACGTGTGGCATATTCTAGATTAGTTAAAAATATATTCACTTCAGTAAATAAGCTGTTTCTACACCAACAAATGGTCTTTTTTTCTCCTTTAAGGGAGCTGGCTGCAAAAGGGTGGAAAAAAAGAGAAAATGTTGTTTTGCTCAGTGCTGAAAAACGTTCCATTTTTGCAGTGGAAGCTCGTCTGTGCCAAAAAAGCCACAAGGTGCAGCACCTTTTCAAAAGTGGGCAAATTCTGAGCTCCTTGCATGGTTAACACTTATTGTGCAAAATATGCACATGATGAAAAGAAAAAAAAAAAAAAGGGTTAGATGAACGTTAAAGTGGTGATATTTGTTTGCTTCAAAACTATTACAGATATTCTGTATTTTGGTGGAAGGAGACAATATCAGGTGCAACCTCACATCTGCAATTAGACTACTCAAGGGGACATAGTCTTGATTATTTACAAAATAATATCTTTACACTCCTGACCCATCAACCTTTTTGTATAGTCAAAGAAGAAGTTGCTCGTGATAAGGGAATGAAATAATATCAGTATCATGCGTCATGGAGTGATCTTGTGGAATAAAAACATGCATTTAATAGATTCTTTGGAAACTAGGAAATGCTGTGGTGTCTACTTTTTATATGATGTACAATACTGAAAAATGTCTCATATTTTAATCTCTAAATGAACTTCTCTCACTCCATTTTCTTGCATTTATGTGTATGAAACAAATACATTAAAAAAATACATTAAAAGGGTAAACCAATAAATAAAACTATGACTCTCTCTCTCTCTCTCTCTCTCTCTCTCGCTCTCTCTCTCTCTCTCTCTCTCCGGCTCACAGCAGCAAACAGTGTTGTATGCAAATACTAAAAGCCAACATTATATTGTTTGGTGTTCACATTTGAATATTTGAATGGTGCGTTTCAGAGATATTCCCACATCAATTTCCATACACTGCACAAGTTGATCGCAAACAGTTACAGTTTGCCTATATATCAGGGCGAGGACAACATTTGTTTTAAATTTGTTTCTTGCTGCACTCACTCACTCACACATCCTAACTTACTCGTCCTAATAAATGACCTCCGTATGTGGCCTGCGTCAGAACCACAGAGCTCGATGTGTGAATCACCCACGTACATGCCACTTAACCAAATTGGCAAAGCTGATAAGCCATATTTACATAGCAGCGTTGCTGGCCATGATTACGATCATGTGAAACTTCCCCCCCGCGCTTTAATGGAAAGTTGGGATGTAACTTACTGTGGGTTACAGCTGCCCTCAGGAAAATAGCTCAATTACACCCGCGAATATAAACACTCGTGTGGCTGTCAGAGCGGTAAACAGATGTGGGGTGACAGTCTGTAGTACATGATCAGTCAAGCAGCTGTTGCTGCACCTTCATTTATTCACTTGTTGTGATGATGGATTCCAACCCCTCCCTCCCTCCTTCCCCTCAGCTCAACACGCAGCCACTATATTTGCTTATGGGGCAGTGGCAAGAAGCAGATTAAGCTGCTGAAAATATCAATAACGGGGATTTAAAGGGATAGTTCAGGTTTTGTGGAATTGTGGTTGTGTGAGGTGTTGACAGCACTGACGATGGCTTGCATTCCGTCATCTGTTGTTGATTCTCAAAATGCACTTGTTTCACAATTGTTCATCTCTCCTCTATCTTCACCTCTCCTTTCAGTTCTTCTTTTCACCAGCCTCTCCTTCACTAGCCCCCTCCTCCTACCCCTTCATTTGGATGTATGTAAGTAACACAAACTTACCAAACAATGCAGCTACTTCCTGAGTTCCCAAGAGCTAAAAACTCATTTTCTCTGTAGACTTTGGTTCAACAGAGAGAGGGAGAGAGAAGTTGATGAACTTTGGTTTCCAGACAGAAAAGGATGTGTAGGGCGCCAGACAGCTCAGTTCATCAAGCTGGTGCCCCATGGGCCAAGGCCCTCTGCGGCAATACAGGTTCGATTTTATCTGCTCCCCCTAGAGTACAGGTTCCTGGGTGGTCCTCAGAGTTGGTGGTGTTCTGTTGCCGGTGAAGTGCTGACAATGTGTCAATACCTCATACAGCCTGTAGCACTTCATCAAAACCTGATCTATGCCTTTAACCATCCAAACACAACAATCAGCTTGGATGGAGTCATGGATGTCATGGATGCACTTTGATCTGTCTCTCTGTGCAGGCCTCTGTGTAGAACTGAAAACACTGCATTGCCGAAGAAAAAAAGAGCATTCAAAACGATGTCATATGATGTTATTTTGTCTTCACAAACCATGCATGTGTCCTCACACTCACCATATTGAAAAGGACACCCCCCCTTTGGCTGTTGTCTCACTGGAAGCCTACCTGTCACAGAGCCGATATGACACTCTTTGAATGCAACATGTACATGTGATCAGAGCTGCAGCAAGCACCCCCAGATGACAGAGTGACTGAGGGAGTCAAAACAGCCTATAACAGGCCTGTCCTCTCTCAGACAGGAAGCTGGGAGCAGCAGAGGCGCTGCCTTGTCTCATCTGCCAGCCGCGCTCGCCGCGCCTCATCACAGCAACCACGTCTGATGGTGTGCACATCTCCATACAACGGATGGTTGTTTTGATTCAGCCCGTGTGACACATCTGTTACGTGTCATGTTGTGTCTGCTTGCTGAGCACGACCGGGGCAAATGTGCCTCTCATCTCTGTGTCCGTGTTTACACGGCTCGTGCTCACAAACAGGCCAGCATGCGTGTTGCGTGGAAGGTCAGGAGGCCTAGATGGCTGCAAGATGCTACGTGCACCTGTGCAACGGCTGTCATAAGTCATCAATCCTCATCCTCTGCCGGAAAGTGTAGGCGGCTGACTGTGAGTGCTCTGGACTAAAAGATGCATTATCTGCTAATAAAGCCTGCATGAAATCTTCAGTAAAAGTCAGGACGTAATGGCAGTGTTGATTGTGTATAATTTAAAGGAAAAAGGTATGGATCTTGGTCACTTTATCATCCTCTAAGAATTCCCCATCATTGTACACTGTCTCCTGAAAATCAATTATTTCCCTCCCATATCTAATTGAGATAATTTGCTGCAGCTCTAAATCAAATCTCCATCAAGGGTTCATTCCTCACCATGTGCTCTTTATGGGCTTTTAAAAGTGCTTTGCACGAGCGTTTCACAAAACGGCCAAAATCAAAGATATTCTATGCAGGACTCCCACTGTCAGCTTAATCACATATGAGCGATGACCATGGCTAATTGGATCTATCCGATCCAGCCGTCTATGAAGTACACATGCTTTATCAGCAAGAATCAAACGACATTGTTTCACTCAGTGGAAGGCCAGCCCAGCACTAAAGAGCCAGAAAGGTATTTATTAATGGGGTGTTACAGTAGCCTACGAGGTATGTGCTTCCTTTTTGTGTCCTTGTCGTTCCAATCAATATTCAAAAGTGCCTCGTAATTACACATTGAGGATACATTTACAGTTAAAGTGCCAGTGTGGCTATAAATCGCAGTGGAAAAGTCTGTGAGATTTATTTGCTTTCATCTCACTTTTTGTATTTTTTTTTTTGTGTGTGTGTGTGTGTGTGTGTTCTGTTGTGGTTACTGTTCAACATGCTTTACTTTTGAATCAAAATATCCCAATAAATTGTTATGTACATAATTTTGAGGACGCCTCTTTCTCCCTTTTCTTTTTTATAAATGTGTCAAATGTTATTTTATTCATATGTAACCATCTTTATGGAGTAGAATATTGAACCCTTTTGAACTTTTCATTTTGTTGTTGTAATGTTTCCTTTTCCTTTCATTTCCCACGCATCATTTCCTACCCATCTATTGTCACTAGGTACATGAAATCTTTTTTTATATATATATATATATATATTTATATATGTATATATATATATATATATATATATATATATATATATATATATATATATATATATTGATATATATATATATATATATATATATATATATATATATATATGAAGTGATATATGTTTATTAACATATGTATAAAACACCCTAAATTTACACATTAGGTACCGGAAAATTAAAAAAGAAAACAAGACAACCATAAAGGAAGGTGTGTGTTGTTGTGTCAAACCCCAGCACTACATGTAAATACAATCCCACTTCAGAAGGTGGGGAAAATATCTGAGGCGGCTCATTTACATTATCAAATAACAAAACACTCACACTTTCCATTTGCTAACAAAGAGTTTTCCAAAAACACTAATGCGGAAACAATTAGCATGTGCGTGCCTGCGTGTGTGCCGCTGCATGTCAGTGCTCACCACCAAGTCAGAGAAACAATAATGTCGACAGAGCAACCGACATCGCGCTAGATGGTATGCAAAGTGATCGAACACCGTGACTGCCATCATGAGCTGCCTCGTCAGACCGCAAGACAACACGCAGGATCTCTGGCACGGCGGGGAGGCACAACGCCGCCACGGAGCTCTAATATATTCAAAGAGGGATCATTTACTTAAGGCTTGCATCCAAAGGATCAGCCTGGCCTTCATTAGCCTCAATCTGACACGGATGTGAACAACATGTTGGGCTTGCCACATGAACGCTGCCCCTCCCTCCTTCCCCAAACACTCAACTCCCCTGCCTGCGCTGAGACCTGCACAACAAATTCCTCTGGAAATGTATCACAGGTTGTTAGCGTTCCACAGAGAGCTTCACGCGGGTGTACACTCTTACAGGCCTTAATGAGAGACACTATTTGATCATTCAGCAGCTGGGCTTTATTAAAAATACAGGTTCACATCACCCTACGGTCAACCCCGCGCTCAGTGTGAGAGAGCAGCGCAGAGGCCCAGGAACAAGAGCATGAATATTCATCACGGATGCTGCGTACAGTCCCTGTACAGGAAATCTACGCCCCAGCAAAGTGTTGTAGTTTTTTTTTATTTATTTTACAAAGCCGACCTGAGAAACCAGTTTAGTCTCAGTAACACACGTAATAATTAGTAATACACATATTACTAAGACTTCCAATCAGTGCTTTGATAATGAGCTGAAAGTGACAGTTCAGGGTTTTTTTTAAGTGTCAGGTCTGCTTTAGTCTATGACTATAGTTCTCAAACTGTGGTACATGTTACACCAGCGGTACGCAAGCTTCCTCTGGTGGTACTTCGGAGTGGGGCTGAGGAAATTATCTTATTGGGAATAAATCTGCCTCTATAGCTGACTTTTGCTCGGCCTATTTACACCACTCTATTTTAATGGCGATAATGGTGTTACTGCAAGAGCTCAACATTTTCTCAGGTGGGACTTGGCATAAAAAAGTTTGAGAACCACTGCTCTCTGACATCTTAGGACTATGTTTGCGGCTTAATCTTGCTATTAGACAGCCTTTTCTGGCTGGAAACTCAAGGTTGGAAACCGCTCACTTTCCTGGAACAAAGGCCCGAGAGAATCAAGAAAATCTGCATTTTGCTGCTGGTCGAGAGCTGCATCATTTGGTAAGGCTGAACAAAGCATTCCGAACACCAAAGTCACAAAATAACACATTTCAACTTATTGATAGAGGCAGAAGCTGATCGACAGCTCTCATGTGTCGTGGTATGAAATTGCTGATTTTCTTTATGGACGTTCTGGCGCAGAACGTGTGCCGCTTACAAACTGTCTAACAACATTTGAGCGGTTTACAGAATCATTTGAATGACTTTCCCTGAGCGGTTTCTCCTTTGATTCTTCAAAATCATCACAATCAGTAGGTGACTTTAATATGTTTTAAATAACTGCAGCAGAAGGACAGCATTACAGAGATTCACTGTAAGCCAGGGGCCTAAACGTCAGCGCTGAACCTGAGCAACACTGACCTGAAAAAAACTGAAGAGATGCAAACTATATCGGACCAAGGTCGACAGGGACTGGAAAACAAACACCGGGTTTAAGGTGAAGTCTTCCTGCGTGAAGGTTAGACATGTTTTGTGTTTACACTACACTGCGGGCTTTTGAAATTGTTTTGCAGTGTGGAGGCTGCCCAGGGTCATTGTTTGTTTTTGACATGTTTATACACCACACAAGGAGTAATGACTTCTAGGATAGTCAGGGGGATGCCGCCATGATCGAGCACACTATCTGCAATTTCTCTTTACTCTTCAAGTTCACTGTCGACGTTCAGCAGCGGGAAGACCTGCTTCGTCGCAGCTGCGTTCGTGTTGTCAGGGTCAACATCATTCAAAATGTGACACACACACATGCAACTGCATCAGGAAATGCGAGGATCAGTGGCTATGCAAAGCCGTTCTCATCAGTTTGTGGCATTCAAACTCATAACTATTTCCACACAACAGCCTCTTTCTGGAAAAAAAAAAGAAAAAGAAGAGTGTTGTGTCCCAAAGTTCAGAGAATAATGATGAGTTTGATGCAAAGGTAATAAGTGCTTTGCCTGTGCTATAACCCAGACATACTGCTGTGTACCGACACACACAAGAACTACTCACTTTGATCTCTGGCTCCACAGGATGTCACCACTGGAGTCTCCTGGCTGGAGCAGCAGGCTGCAGACAGGAGGGGAGGAGAGAAGGAAAGGAGAGGTGGTAGGAAGGAAAGTGGGGTGGGGTGGGGAAATAGATACATAGGCAGGAAAAACAAAAACAGTGGAAATTATTTGAAACTCAAAGGTGACGAACAAAAAGCAAATACATGCAACTTTTTCCCCACAATCACCTTTGTCACCTCAGATTCTCTTTGTGTTGGTTTGTGAGTTCCAAATTATTTCCTCCTCACACACACGCACACACACACGCACACGCACACGCGCACACACACACAACCACTCCAAACACCTACATATTTAGCATCTCAAACAGAAATCCCTAGATTAAACAAATCACGACAGATTAAAAGAAAAAAACAGTAACTGCGTTCAAATTCATTTGAGCACTTCTCTAATTGCATTGAAACACTGCTCCTTCCTTAACCTTATATCAAGTGTGTTTTAATTACTGGCATCTGAAGCCTGAATCCCTAAAGTGTTGATGGAAAAAAATAAAAATAGGCTAAATGAAGCGTTTTCAAAAACTGCTCGCTCGGGTTAATACTGTGCTCATTTCAGATCACAATATGCTAGCACTCACAGCTGAGCATGTGAGAAACAAATCTAGTAATTGTGTACGCCTGATGAAAACTGGACTTTTAAAATGCATTTAAATGTTTGCCTGACTGACAATATGGATGGGAGTTGAATTACTATTGCATGTTTATATTTAAGTGGACCAAATTGGGCTTGGCACTCTACACATGCTTGACAGTTCCTGCCCTTGGACTTTGACCAGAAAATTTTAAAAGTACAAGTCATCAGTGAGGAAAACATGGCAAAAGTCAAAGCTGGTATAAGTTTATGCTCTGCCAGTTCAGAGAATTTAATATTCTATGGTTCATGGATGTAGAAGGACACAGAATAGTGTTGAACATGGTACCAATTAGCAGATAAAGGTGTTTTGGTGTGTGATGTAACAAGTTAACCACCAAAAAACGTCTACTTCTAAGAAGCTGATCATATCGCCACCAACTGTGGAAGATTGCCAGACCCACTTCTTCCTATAAATCAATTCCCCACATCTCTTTGTATCCTGGGATAAAGACAGTAGTCCACTTAAACGGTGGAGTCGAGCTCCAACCGTATCTCAACTTAACAGTGCATGGAAACGTACAGTGATTCAGTCCCACTGCCCCATGGCCCCTTTGCCTTAACTCCTTCCCTCCGTTTACACACACAGAGGGAAGAAATGGCAAAATGTGTTTCCTGAAAGGGAGGAGAGGTGGAAAAAGCCCATCCTGCCCGGAGAATCACTGCCGCCCGACCAGAGCCGCCGCCACTGGCCTTTCTGCCGAGGCAGCAAAAGTTCCCTGAGAGGAGAGCGTCTGCCAACTCAAACAGTGCTCATTCTCCTCTCTGTGGGCCGCCGGCCGCCCATGTGGGCCTGCGCTGGGCTTCCTGAGGGCTCGCTGCAGCTGGAGCACTTTGAATAAAGGTAACAGCAATGTCACAGCTACTGTAAACTTGCGGGGCTGCTCCTGTCAGCAGGACGTTCCCAATCAAAGCAGAAACAACCCCACCTAAAACACAACGCATTGTTGTTTTTTTTTTCCACAAGCCCCGAGTTCCAAACTTCCCACGAATCACAAAGACAGCACACACAGGCGAGAGGGCAACCGCTGTTCCCTGATCTTGCCAAACAAAATGCCAAGAGACCAGGAGTGACATTCAGGGGTTTAAAAATATGAGCAATTTGAAAATTATTAGTCTTTTTTTTTTTATTGTTGGGCGCCTGACACAAGAGAGGAAACCAGAACAATCAACCCGACTGACTCTTTTTTTCTCTCTCGCTGAATTTAGAAACACTAATTAGTTTTACTCTCGTAAAGCCAACCTGAAAACGACCAATTATAAAGTGAAAATGAGACATGCGAAGGAAACAAGAGCTTGTCATTTGCACAACTTTACAGTGATGACTTTCAAACAGGCACACACCCTGCACGATTGGCACGGCATGTACTAAACTTGATGTCACGTATTGTACATATTAATGGCACTTTAAATCAAATGGATTTAACTTCCTTTTTTTTTTTTGCTTGGATAGAAGGAAACCATTACAGATCTGTGTGGCCACATCAAACCCAGGCTGAGCAGCTTGGGCATGCAGATGTCTGAAGCACCAGGCTGTGGGAGATGATGCAGCCCACCAGACTGACCACAGCACCAGCTGCTTTCATCTACCTACCAACGGCAAACTGTTACCCCCTCAATGGTGCCTTGTTTCTGGAATGTCTTCTTTCCAGGGTACAAGGATAATTCTTCGGCTTACACCCTTTTTATACACATATATATACAAACAGCTGCTTCGTATGCGATATGCGTTCGTTTCAGACATTAGAATGAGAACAAGAATCAGCTATATTGGTCAAGTATGGTTGCATATATAGTCCGCCTCCATCAATAAATATGAGACAAGAGAACAACTTAATAGAAGATAGCCTCGCTTGTAATGGAACATCAAATATTTAGGTGAGCATAAGTATTGGAACACATCGATAAAAATTCATAATACTTAAAATTTAGTTGCTTGCAGTAACTGCATGAGAAGTGTGTCAATAATATGATAATAATTGTAAAAGTGTGTGCTTGAGACGGGCAGATTCATTAGAAATGAAGGCAAAACTCTTCTGAAGGTAAAAATTATCTGCAACAATTTTACTGCTATTCCCTGAGCAAACAGTGGCAAGTGTTTCATCACTGTCGTACATAAGACGGATTGTCTGTCAGAGCCTTCCCCCGACCAGGAACCAGCTCCTGGGCTGAGGAGTGGCTAAAAAAGGCCGGGGCTATGCTTTCCAGGCCCACGCCTTTTACTGGGAGTAATTCTCAGATGCCAGGTCGCTGCCAACGTCCTTGCAGCCAACGGCAGAGAGGCCAGTAAGTTCACATTAACTGCAGAGAGTAACTGCACTGAACATCTGCTCATGAATGAGAGCGCTGCCCACTAACTCAGCGAGTTGAGGCCCACTGATGAAAAATTCAACGTTCTCCTCACTGGCACGCTTGTTTTGCACTATTCTCCCGAGCCTTCAGAATTATATTAAGAGAATTTCAGCACGGCCTGGTGTATCTGAGAGAACAGCTGGTGCCGGAAAGAGATCTGCTCTTTGGTGAGAGCTCAGGGACTTCACACAAGATCTGCCTTCTCCAACACCATTTGTCCTTGAAGGGATAAAAAAAATGTATATCAGTGTTAAGCACCCAGGTAATCATAAGAAAGCAGAGGCTACATTTAGCCAATTACACCACCCATGTGTTCTACAACAGATGAAGCACGACCAATGAAGACATGAAACGATATAATCAACAGAGGGCCGATTGACAACCTCAGGAGATCCACGAACTACACCTCTCCTTTGTTTGGCTGGTTTAGATCATTAGATCATAATCTAGGAAGGATCTTCCACAAAACCCCACAATATGGACTTTGTCTAATCAGAAGCAGCCTGTCGGTTTGGGTTAGTATCAATGTCTTTGGAAAGTATAAGGGCAGTCCCACACTCTTGTCCTTGAAATGCAGCAATTACCTACACCATAACTTCATATTAAAGGACAAAATATATCCTTGGCTATTAGCCAACGGAACAGCAAAGCTTCTTTCACACTAAAAGTACTAAAAGTAGAAGCTATAACTGGGATTACACCCAGGTGAACCCACAGAAAAAAGGCAGTGAACACTATTCCCACTGCTAGTGGTTGTTCTGAAATATGACAAGTCTGGGGAAACAAAAGCAACACAATGGAGTGAGTGCTCAGTGATCACATAAGAACAGTGGTTAATATTTTGTATCTGTTAGTTTTATCTCTCTTTCATTCGATCATTAATTGATCTAATTAATAAAACCAAAACATATGAAGCACGGTGTTGGCAAGGTTTGCCAACACATTCATGGCCAACAGTTAGGGTCGGTTCATCTTCGATACAGATATTTTTCACCTTTTAAACTACAAAGGTGTTAACACATTTGTGTTGCTGTTCATGCTCTTACCACCTCATCATTTCAAAGACATCATTCAAATATTATTTCCCCATAAGAAGAAGTTAGAAGCCCACAACATGACTCAGCTAACATAGTGAAGATTTTTGGCCAGTATTGGACCAATTTCATTACTAATTATCATTTGCTCATCCACCAGCTATACAGTAATTACGACCAGAAAATGAATGCACATCAAAGTGTCACACCGGAAATTAAGCCAAAAAGGAAGCAGATGAAGGAGAAACTATCGTGTTTACCTGTGATTGTGTTTCCCTAATTTGGCGATCTGACCCCAAAAGCTGATAAAAACCTGTGTACATTTCAGAGTCATTTGACACAGAAGTGAATACCAGCTACACAAATTCTCACTGGTCAACAACCCATTTATAAACTGTCTGAAACAAGTTTTTGACCAGTGGGTATGAGATGAAATAGGAAAGTATGACTACATGTATAAAGTGAGATGAAGTCTTTCCTGTGGAGATGATGAAATAGTTTTTCTGTTAAAAAAATGTTTAAGGAAGTGATGACTCCTGCCACACACTAAGAATAAACAATTACCACACTCTGTAATTTCACTTCTGCCTTCATGTGAAATGCACTTAACAGATTTCTGTAAGTCAGCACAGTAACTCCATGAAAGTTTTTTGCCTCCGTTCTTTTTTTTTTTTTTACGTGATTCTAATCTCGGTGTCCCAGTTTCTGGCAAACCGTCCTAATGTCTGCTGCTGTGATTCACATGTGGTCATGAAGATTTTGTGGGCTTTTACACAACACACAGAGTAATGTGGAAATCATGGCATTAACCCAAAAAAGTGGGATCTGTGAGAATAATATTGCCGCTGAAAAACCAGAGAGGACGTCTGGAGAGAAGCTCATTTAGCTGGTGACAAATGACGGCACTTTGTCTTCCTGACAAGATCCCTCCTTCATCAAATGTCCAACATCACATGGAAATAGGAAATCGCACATTATCACACTGACAAACAATTACAACCATGTCATTAGCGGCAACCCTGGGCACGAAAACCATTAAGAAAACACAATGTTGCACACCACGCTAGCCATCAGAAGAAACACAGGATGTAGATGAAAAGACACAGATAAATCAATCATGACACAAACAACCTGATGCTTACAGTTTGTGAAGGATCTAAATGTTGGGGGATGAGAGGGCGATAAGAGTCCTTTGTTCCAACTGCATAAATCACGGTATAATCTCAAGCAATCAAAACGTTCTCATCGCTGAATAAAGATTTATGTGTGTGTTGATGACAGAGCAGTGCTTGCCTCATATTAAAAAAAAAGTCAACACTTTAGAGGAGTTTCTCTCCAAGTGACTTAATCAGATACGGAGCATTAGTATCTTTTTTAATACATCTGCCAGTGTCAGGCAGCAAATGAAAAAGCCTGCCTCTGTAAATATGACTGCTTACTTCTGGCACAAACATTGTTGACACCTAATGTAATTTCAGCGGGACATCCAACTGAAAGCACACCGGGGTAATATAATGCTCTTAATGAGAATTCCTTCCAGCTTGAGACCTTAGCGAGATAGCCATAATGCATGGCTTCTCTTTTTAATAAAATAATTGTTACGGTTATTAAAGATGAATCTCATCACAGTCGAGACGACAAAATAATTCATTACCAAAACCAAGGCTTTAAATAGCTGCAAATTACGAAGCCCTACCCCCACAACCCAACCCCTCAAAAATACACTTCCAGATAAATGGCTTGGTTATTTCATATAAATATTAGATATATGCTACCCCTGAGAGGAGGTGAATTATTGCAACTGTCCATTAAGAAGTTTGGTAGACACACAATGCACCATGTATATCCAATCAATAATAAAGCTAACTACATCCCTCCAAAAACTATAATTAATTTGATTTTATTTCATTACATCACAACCCCCCCCACTCTGTCTTCATGTGAAAAGACTGCGGCTACATCCATATTTTAATAACTAATGGAGTTTTAATTCTGGATAATGTAGACACATGATTGACTTATTATTGCTACTGTTTACATCACGATCACAACTAGATTGATTTGAATATAAAGTCATTAAACCATACAGTATCAATAGTTACAGTTTTGGTTAAATCGACTTGGGGTCTCCAATCTGCACTGCAGTGTACTAAAATGCAAAATGTAAATGTAAAATGACAAATATTCCAAATAAGTAACAGGTATGATGAGTAAACTTTTCAAATAAATAATTGGGTCCAAATATAAAGTAGAATTTATTTTTTTTCTGAAGAAAAACATGTGTCAATAAATTTAAATGACATGAAATTGCCATACTAATTAATATGTCTACTATTATACATTTATTTTTACACCCAGGACATATCATTTATATTATTTCATTCAACACTTCCAATTTGTTTCAAATTGCATTTAGGTTCCAGGGCCATGGTTTAAGACGTACATTGATTATCTGGGATTTTTTTGGATGCTGCCATGTTCCTGCTCACAGAACTTCCATATGTACCAAATGTTTGTGCACACTTCCACCAATCTCCCCGCCCCTTCTCGTTCACAGCTTTCCTATATGGCTTTATTTATGGATTCAAAAGAGATCATTTGCAGTGATGGCGTGGAAACTTCCCAGCATGCCTTTTTACCTGTCGTTTTTCACTCTTTCCACAGCAGGATGTCCAGAGGAAATGCTTTATTAAGATGCTGCCGACATGAAGAGCCGCTGTGACTTACTGGTGCATTACTGTCTAAAAGGCAAAGTTATTTAGACCAATAAAAGGCTAATATATTGTTGGAGTGGAATTACACAGAAGTTATCTCCGCCTTAATAACATCACCGCAACCCCTGATGTTGTTTAGATCAATAAAGCCCATTAAAGTACAGACCTCGAGCACAGATGAGGCTGCATCGCCAGAGTGAAATACTGCTGGCTGGCATCTGAGAGAGCAGAGGTCTTAATCCGCCGAGCAAAAAGTGGCCAAAATGAGGAAAAAACACTTCAAACTGAACGCCATAAAATTTGAAATAAAAACTTGAAATCTAATGAAGTTCACTGTCTGCCTGATGGAGCCTTCGAGCTTGCGGCTGAGGCAGGGAAACAAGTGGAAAGATGCTAATGGCTTTTAGATATTGGTTGGTTGAAGCAAAGGCACAAAAAGGGGTTTCTGATGTGCAAAGATGGCCTGTACTACACGTCATATGTGCAGTAAATCCTCACCGGATATTTGTATTTTACCTTATCCACTGTTGCACAGTATAGGTTACAATGTGATGTTTATATTTGACGGGGAAAAAAGAAAATATAACTGAGTTAGAACTGAGTTCTCATTATGCTTTCACATGATGCTGTGCTCATTCTGAGCAGCGTCCACCAGGTGATGCACTAAATCATGTGTGGAGCAAATGTCCATCAGCTGCTGAGGTGTAATGACCACTGCCTGCTCACTCCCTCTAAGCTCCACCTCCACATGATGATGACAACACAGAAAGGAGAAGAGAGGACTTCTTCTGGGTGTGTGTATGCATTTGTTAACTCTTTAGGATCTTTAAAAACTGACACACTTAGCACCAGTAGTCCTAATGGAGAGCAAAACCTGTTCCTAATAACACAGAACCTAATTTCCCAGGAATTGGTTAAGTTTAGAGCTAGATTAGATTAGTGTGAGGCTTCAGGAAAATGACTTTCATCTATCTAGTCCTAACGAATGGAAGCTAATGAGAATCCTTAAAACAGAGGTCTCAAACTTGTGGCCCACGGACAATATGTGGCCCCCCAGTAGATTATATGTGGCCCGCCACATTTAACTTACAGTTTCATTTTGCAGCATACATATATCTTTTCTTTTTAAATAACTGAGCAGACGAGGTGTTCACTGTCCTTTAGGTCATATGAGTTTGAGACCCTGCCTGCGTGTGTGCATGCACATGTGCCTTTGCTTACAGGAGCACAGACTGTGTTCACGTGCTCTTGTAAATTGCTGCACAGAGACAGTTCTCCACAGGAAACCACAGTTTGGATGATATCTGTGTGAGCATGCAAAATAACAAACAAGATTTGAAAAAAAAAAAGAACAACGTGTCCCCTACGTTTTAACACGCCGTCAATAGGAAGTTTACAGACACATATACTGCACAGGTGGGGGAACTTTGCTCAGCTCAGCTTGGTTCAAAAAAAGAAAAAAGAAAGAAAGGGGGGTTAAAAGGATTCCTGCACCCTCTCACCTAAGTGTGCATTTCAGAACACTACTGTGGACAGATACTGTTTAAGCACTTTATAACGGTGGAGAATAGCGCACATTCTCCCCATACCTGCTGACATTGTGCCGACTCTTTTCTTCTTAATGTTTGTGTTACGCTTCACCACACTTGTAACACATCGCTGATGTCACCGACCAGGAAATTTCATCAGCTACAAAGAGATTAACTTCTCCTGATTAAAGTAAATACACAACACAAAGTAACATTAAAGACACTGGAACTTACCTCCGTTAGATCTATGAGACTGCAGTGCTGTGCGTTTTCACGGCTTTTTAGAGGGCAATTATTAGTGTGACAGCCGGGCTTACATTTAAGATGTTTATAAAAAGAAAGAAAAAAGGGCTGTGGGATTTCAAAGTAGAACGGAGCTATAAATAATTTGCAGTATCAGAGTAACACAACAGAGGGATCTTGAAGAGGTCTGAAGAAGTATTTGTCAAACACAACATCTGAGAAGAAGACCATTAAAGGCCTTGGCTATGGCAGAGAATACAGAAACAGGACCGAGGAGGAATCCTGTTTCTGTCCGACACGCACACACACACACACACAGAGATTGTCAACACCCCGACAAAATGATCAACTCTGACAACTGCAATATTACTCAACAATAAATACAGTGCAGGCCAAAAAAGGAGTGGAGAAGAAAGAAGAGGAACAAAGAAAAAAAACAAAAATGCACACAGGGAAGAGAGACAATTTTCTACCAGCTCCAAGTGAAAGCATAAATAACATGTGGCACATCTTTTACCTTCTTCAATTATCTGCCTTTTGACATGCAAGCTGAGCACAGTGTAATTAAAATCTCAGGAGATAATGGGGTCGCTTCTCACTGATCAATCTCTCACATATATTATCTGCCTTTTTACCAATCCGCTTGGTCCTCCTGTTATTCTTACTGTAGGAGGAAAAAATACCCCGCGATGGATTTTCTTTTGGGCAGGGCTATTTAATAAAACTCTGGTAATAGGCCTAATGACTCATCCAATTGAGCTCATCTTCCAAAAACATCAATTAGGCTAAGACCTGGCTTTCATTCACACAGAGCTCTGTCTATCACCATAAATAACAAAGCTGTTTCCCCTGATCCATGTAACCATGTTGTCCTCATCAGTTACTGACAGCATCACAACACAGAGGAGAGTGAACACAAACATGGCAGCGTCGTTCAGACTGTGGCTTTAGCACTAACAGGTGTTGCTGCCGTTTGAATATACTCAGCAGTACAATCTGGATTTGATCTAACCAGCTCAGAAAAGCTTTAATTGATTTGATTTTGTACAATGAATGCGTTAAAAAGCAAACAATGTCTGTGCAATACTGTCAAAATAATGACAACTTGAATAACTCTATACTGATTGTGAAGGACAGTGCATCTGCGTTGAATTTTTTGACTTAGATTGCAGTAGCGCATTTAACTAAATAAGCTTCATTTATTTATTACCATGAGGCATAAAAATATGTTATTTAACATTTTTAGCAATACGACCTAAATCTTGCTTTACAGCACTGTGGTTGTGGTCGGGTTGCTTGTTGCGGTTCTGAAAGTGAAACTGATAAAGAGCAAATGTGTTTGGTTTGTCCGTCACTCACAGCAACAAAGTGGTGTCACTGAGAGGGAATGTGGAGGTAAATGTGCGTTAAATTATGTCATATAAGACACGGCTTAAATTAATGAGCAAAAAGGTTGAGGCGCGCATGATGTGTCTGAGCTACTTTACTTAACATTTAACAGTCCCTATATTCAGGAAACCCTGTTGATAACAACTTATAAAACTGCTGTCACAGAGAAGTCAATTTAAGTCTCAAAAATGACAAACTTCCCCTTGAGTTTCAACCACATAATCTAAATATCACTGCATAAAACTCAACAACATCCATCGACAGAAAGTATAGATTCATAACTGCGAACGGCTCTATCACTATTAACCTGTTGCAGACATATCATTTAGATAAAGTTTACATTTGCAGGTATGTGCAGATATGAAAAAAAATGAATGTTAAACTGTAAATTGTCAGGCCCATATTTAATGTTGTTAGAGTTTAATACCCTCATCTTAGAAAATGCCAAATTTTATAATCAACATTCAAACAATAGCAAGTAAAACCACACCAGATTAAAAGAAACTATAAATCTGTCTGTCTTAAATAAAATGTTTGACATAATTGGGGTGATAGCCCTGTCCTGTGAGAAACTAAATCCTTTAAGTTATTAAAACTAAATACAACAATAGAGTAATTTCGACAAAATCTGTCAAAATAAAAATGAAAAAAGAAAAGGTTTTCCCCAAAAACACTGGCTGAGGAGAAAATGTGTTTGAAGGTCAAAAACTTCACAAAAGCTATAAAGAAAATTGCATCAAGCAAAAAAAAAAAAAAGCTGATCAAAATGACTGATTATAAGGCAATCGCTGCTGTTGTTGCTGTGGGGAGTGCTACCTGCACTTTGAGTGTATTATTAACTCAACGCTGCCTGGACACGTGGGGGTTGTTTTACAATTTAGGCTTTAACAGATGTGCTTTTTATGTGGCAGGTTCTCCAGAGTTTAGATGCCGCTGTCCACATAGATGAGGCCGTAAGGCAGGCCATAAAACCTGCCTTTGAAACTTTGGGGTGGATTAATGCCGACATGACAGCCAGTGTGCAGAGATCACAACAGCTTACCTTCTCAGCAACACACTCACATGCATATCTCACCAGGTGAAAGAAAGCCGGCAGCGACTATAGGCCAGGTGAAAGCATGTGTTACTGCTGCTACATGTTCCACTTTATCTGACTAATAAAGTCAGATTTAGCTCAGTGTTTTTTCTCTTGGGGGGTATGAATGAAATACACTCATCTTCAAATTGAGCAGTTGATTGTAATGTGAAAACTGCATTGTAGGGTGACGACAAAAGGTAATTGTACTGCAACCACATAGTACAGTGTAATTATTGGGATTTACACACTCTCAGCTCCGCGTTAATCCCTGCTTTACAAGGTGGAATTCCTGACAGGGCACATGCACTCTCTCTTTCTTCAAACACACCCTCTCTTTTACACGTTTCACAAACACACTTACTTTCTCTGCACCACACAAAGCCTATATCCAACCTGCTGTGTTTTCATTTGAAAATGGTGTCTGAAAGTGATTTGCATCCAGATTAGTATTTCAAGTCTATATGAGAAGAAAGGCTATTTCTCCTAATGCAACATTTGGATGTTAAAACTCGAACCTAAAATCCTGTAATTTCCAATTTCACAGCCAAGAAGTGCAGCAGACTGTCTGAAGTAATCGCCGCATATTCCAGCACAGGGTGCAGTGAGCAAAGACAATCAAAACACATGCAAGATAAACCGTCCGCTTGAGTGCACAAACACAACACCAACGCATCGTGGCACGTGCAGCTATTTCAGGTTCTACACCAAAGATGGCAAAGCAACACGCATGTCTGCAGACTGACGTACCGGCTTAGCTGACACAGACAGCAGGAGAGGCATCACAGGCGTGCAGTGCAACGAGTGTCAACCTCATGCAACCAATAGGAAGAGTAAGACAACTTATAATGTCAAGTTAGTGTGTGGGCGGCAAGAATATCCAAATATCTTCAGACTAAAACCCAGACCTGGAGATTTCAAATGAAACTGGAGCCAGCAGCATTTTCAAACTGTTTTATGTCCTAGGTGGAAGGGCCTGTACACATGAGAATGAAAGTTTGTGTACTGTGTCTGCCTTTTATCCACAAAGGACTGGTGTTTGAGAGCCCTAAAACTAGTCCCCCCAAAAACTCAATGCCACTCTTGCATTGTTGTGCGTAGATCTCCGGAGCTTACGTGGCTCGTTCCCTATGAACCTCCATGTTGGCAGCCTAAGATGCACCAAAAATCAACAGGACCGATGCTGGATCCAACCTGTCAGAGTTCACTGTGCACTTTAAATCCACAGAGATCGGCCGACATGTCACAAACATATGAATACTATATATCCGATCCAACTTCCCTGATGGTAGCTCAGTGGTAGAGCAACTCGAAGGTTGTGGGTTAGCTTCCCAGCTCTGCTAGTCTACATGCCAATGTCCACTTGGGCAAAACAATTAACCCCCTTGTTGCTCCTGACGGCTGTGCCAGCAGTGTGTGAACAATGAGTGATAGAAAATGTGCTGCACACAGATGTGCGACTGGTCTTCTGCTCGCTGTGAGCATGTTTCCTAGCAGCGATTCACCTCCACCGTCTCTCTGGATCTGTGGGGATCCAGTAAAATGTTCTCCTGTTAGCCCGTCTCTGACTGTTTTGGCACCCCAGGGCACAATAGATATCTACAATCTTCACTTTTATGAGAGAGTGGAGAGAGTTGTGTGACATATTGCCTGAGAAGTAAACAGCACAGTATCCTGTCAGGGGGTGTTACCTTGGTTGTGTGACATCAGCTATACAACCAATATACAACTTTAGAAAAATGATGATGTCATAGCCCGACCTCTCATGCATTGGCTGTTGCTATCTTCTTCTTCTATTGTTTGGAATTAGTTTGTTCTATTCGCTGTGTTAACTTTTATGTCCTTTACTTCATCCCCCTGGTTTGATAAATCTGTCTCTGCTGCACATCTTCTTCTCCTTTTTTTTGTTTGATGTATTACTGTGGCCGTGTTACAGCACCACATGCAGGCCTGACATAATGTACTACAGCAATTATATGTTTTAGGGGAGGTTCATGATGACAAAGACAATATCATGTTTACAAATGGAAAAGAAAATATTGTACAGGGAATGTTCTGTTTCTGTGGGGATAAGGCCTAACACGGCGGGCTTGTGTCGATGGCAGGCATATTTGGAGCAGAATATTATGTACTTTTAAATGAAAACAGAGTGGTGTAGATGTAGCAACAGATCGATACAGTGCACACTTTCTTTGTAACACCAGAAGATAATCTTTTATCGCACAGCGCAATCTAAATGCTTCACACTCCATTTTCTCAGTGACCTGTGTTGACTCTGGTACCACCTCCTGGGCCAGGCAGGAAGGCGTGCTGAGTGAGTTCTCTGCTGAACTGTGTCCAGACCCCAGCCTCTTACACAATACAGGCTGTAGCAGACCAGCCCTCCTCCTCCTACTCCTCCTTCTTCCCCAGTAACCCACTTCCCATTCTTGATCAAACCTGGGGATTGTAGTGTGAGGGTGGAGATGAGACAGATGGGAGGAGGTGTGCGTGTGTGCTTGTTGGGGGGGGTGGGGGGGTGGGTGGGTGTACATCCTGCGTGAAACCGCATCCTGAACAAGCATCGCAGCATCTCACTGTAAATAAATACACTCTCCTCCTCGTAGTTTCCGTCAACTGTCACCGCCTTGGCTCCCAATCACCTTCAAGTCCAAACAGGAAAGTGCAGGGAGGCAAGGGAGATGGCAGATATGAGCTTTAATTTGCTTCTCGCTGCACTTTAGCCCGGGTGTATGCTGCTTCCTATTCTCTTGCTCTGACCAGCTGCCCCGGCTTCGTTCCAGACCCGGAGTCCTTCCTGTCACCTTTCATTAACACATTATCCTGGAGGAGGCTCCCCGTGTCGCTGGGAATTCACCATTTGTCGGTGCTCCCTCTTCAGTTTATGTAGTATTGTTCGAGACGTTCAAAGCCACGCGCGACATCCTCAGAGGAGCGCCGCTGCCTTGTTACCTGATAATCCCCTGTGCATTATCACAGGAGATGCAGCTGAACAACAGAGCATGACAAAGGCAACAACTGAGACACGACATGCTCAGAGTCCATAAACTGCTTCGTGTTGCAAGACGCGCTGTGTGAATATCCTGATTAAGGGTGTGCTTGTTGTGACGACAAACCAACCTGTCTAGGGGAATTTGTTTTGTAGCACCTGTGCTTGTGCGTCTCCACTGTTATAAAATCTGCTTCAACTTTTCCTTCACAGGGTTCTGTGGGAACAGGCCCACAGAACTCCAGCATTTCATTCTTCATTGTTTCATTACACTTGAATGACCTGAAAATCAGATGCAGCTGCTTAGAGCCTTCAGTGTTCTGTCCGAGATCAGCTTTGCCCATCAGACTTGGAAAATCTTTCATTTAGTGTTTCATCGAAGACAACTATAAGACGCATCCACGCGCTAAATAATGGCCTGCAATTTCTGTTGGTGTTTTTGTTCATGGTCTGTTGCTCCACCCACTGACAGTTCACCAATAACACGGAAATGCTGAACATTACCGAACCCTAATGGTCTCACAACCCTGCTCAAAAACATCTCAACAACAGTAGGATAATAAAACGGTATTATAAAAAATGAGGCTCTGCAGAAAAGACTTTGTGGATAGATGCTGATGTGGCAAATTCTACTGGACAGATTATCAATTATCAATTGAGCTTCAGCCAAAATTATAGAACACACGCTCTCTCTACCTTTTGTACCTTTTTGTTGCTCATGTTTCCTCTAATCATGAAGAAATTCTCCACTGCTGTGACTCTGCTGTTGCTTGGAACTGACATACTTTTACATTCAATATCCACTTATTGCTGACACCTGGAAATTAACTTGATGTTTATAAAAATTTTAATTTTAACAGTTATGTGTGGGTTTGTATGGCTATTTGCATAAACACAGTGTAACACCAGGTGTAATAGCTTCCCAAGAGATCAATCTTTTGGAAACTACCTGGCAACCTACGAGAGCCTGGAGTATGGGAGGGAGGACAAGGCTCTCCAACATCTTGTCTTAAACCCTGGTGCTCGCTGTTTTTACAAATCATACATATTGCCCATTGAAGTCAAGATGCCGAAGAGGGTGACAAATATTTCATGAATTTGCCAATTTAATAAACAAATTCCCTCGTCGCAAAGTATCAGTTATCTGTGGTGCAGATGGGGAAAAGCTCGGAACTGTTTATTCCATACAAAACCTCTGTGAAAACAGCTGCAGGAAAAAAAATTAATTCATAGCAGCAATGACAGCAATGACATTCTGTGTGCAGAGGATGCGACACGATCCAAAACTATAAAAACAATAATCTGAGGAGGGGGAAGGATAAAGTATGTGAGAGTGAGCTACAGAAGTCCAGCAGATAAAAACTGACTGTAACAACCACATGTGTCGTTCAGTAAATGTAACATGTCAAATGGAAATATGGAAATATGTATGGAGTGTCATCGGTCCGTCACCCAGGATTTTACATCTCAGAAATCAGCTCAATGTGACTGAGTGAGTTAATTATTGCTCTGGAACATTTTTGTAACTGCAATCTCAGTCACATGGTTCCAGGCATCGTCCTCTTTGCCTAAGGAAAAGGCTCGCAGGTCAGACACATTACTTAAAAAGGGCAGCCTCATTCTGAGCACATCCTAACCTGCCCCCTGGGTGGGGAAATGAGTGTGAGCGTCTGCAACTTTGGGTGTGTTGATGTTTTATTCTCCACACCCCCCCCGATTGTTGTTCATTTCCTGTGCAAAGACAAAATAAGCACATAAAGGCCAAAATGTGCTTTTCCCTGGCCTTCCCCCACATCACAGCACTTTTCCGCACAAGTGGCTAACCACAGATAATTATACAATTAAAACAATTTTCTGCATCTATCCGTCAGATTGATCTAATTCGCCATTCGAATGACACTAATGGAGTAAGCCTCTTTCTCTTCCCTTCCCCAAGCTAAGCCCTTTTCTCCATTTTACACAGCACCACAAGGCCATCTGTAGCACAGGGAAACCGACGGAGCAGAGAGGAAAAGCACTTTATTTGTTTAGCAGGATGTTAGTCAATAAAGTCAAGACCCAGCAGTTTTCATTATGACCCATAGTGCTACGAGGTAAGAGGAAGGCTCGTTGGATTGTTGGTTCAAATTAAACCTTCGCTGCAGAGAAAGGAAGACACAGAGTGACCCTCTTATTTTCTGAGACAATGCTCCCTTCAACCAATGCTGACATGAATAATTCATCATGACAAAAGACATTACCAGAGAAACTGAATGGGGAAAAAAAGTCACACATGACAGAAAAACAGTCACATTAAAGCCTGGTTCAGACACTCGCCAGCAGCACATGGAAAATAAAGTGCTATCTTTCATTTTTTTTTTTTGTTTTTAAATGAACTGGAACGTACATTTGCCTTTCAATATTCATGTTGAATATTATGTCCAGTGGCTGAGGTGAAGAGGATTCTGACTGTGTACGGTTTGGACAGACGCGCGCACACACACAGGGTGCGAACGACACAGGGAGGAGTCAGCCAAACCTTGATCTGGATATCCTGCACCTCCGTCCACCCAGTGTGGACAAGGAGCACAGATAGGAACAACTCCTACACATGTTCAGGGGGAAATGCTTGCATGACGTGGCTCTCCGTCCTTTTCCAAGCAGCTTCACCAAATACAAAGGCAGAAGAGAGTTTTTATGTTTATGAGCTGTCCTGCGGATACGCATATCCATTAGATATGAGTCCGTGTACTGAGAGACCTGGTATTAACCCACAAGCAAGTGCGCCATCAGCAGACAGGAAAAAGCCTCCTTTTATGGCAACAGTTCAGAGACTCAAGCTACTGGCCACAAAGCCCACAAATGAGGCGTTAAGTGTAGTGGCAGGGCAGCAGAGAGATATGACCCTCTTCTCATCTGTGCATCAATCTGCCCTCTGTCTTGCTTTCTTCCTCACTGTCTTGTAATACTCCACTGCCAATTAGAAAAATTATCAAAACATGGCCAACAACATCCATCCATTTTCTACCATTTTTTATTCCACATAAGGATGGGGAGGCAGACTGGGGCCAATCCCAGAGGACATGGGGCGACAGGCAAGGTACATCCTGGACAGGTCACCAGTTGCCTAACAACACTCACTGCAAAATAACAACTGTCACCTGCAGCAGAATTCATTAAGGCATGGCTACCACTGCAGCCGTGTAATGTCATTTTTATAACCGCATATTAATTCTAGTACAATATTTAATGGATGTTTGCTGTAATTAATTGTCAGACAGAGGCAGGGTTAGTGCGGCAAAAGTAAAAAACACAACCTGACATGCAGATTGGGGAAGAGTGTGGCAATGGGCCTGCTGGGACGGTTTCATCATCACGCCTGACCCCCCCCCGCTGCTGGGAATGGCAGGAGATGGCGGGAGTGGGGAGGAGATAGACTCCTCTTCACAGTCAGAGATTTAATTGCACACAGATTCCATTACCTCTGCACAAATGTCACATTCTCTTCTGATCAGGGGGCACGGCAGCCACCGGCAGTATGGCTGGCAAACAGCCAGACTGTAGTGCAGAAAGCGTTCAGCCAATCAGGGCTCCCGGGGCAAACAGAGGTGAACAGAGGGACAGTGCAAAGCCAAAGATGTTAAAAACAAAGGAGCGTCATCAACATAAAAGCAGCTGACAGTGCGACATTCAGGCAGAGGGTGACATACTATATGTCAAATATTGAATTTAAATTGTACAAGGAATTATTATTATTATCATCGAGATGTCAGATCCTACTATATTTATATACATGCACAACACCGTGCTATAATGACAAGGGGGAACAATGGAGACAAATGACCTATAATTGACCTGGGGGTAGGGCTGCAACTAACAATGACTTTCATGATCAATAATCAATAATCTACTTTATCCATTAATCAAGTTGTTTGACATACAATGTGTCAGAAAATGTTGTAAAATGTCTGTCCTTAACCTCAAAATGACCTTTTGTCCAATAACCAACAGTAAGATTTTCAGATTTTTTTGGATAAATTCCAGCACTTATTTTAATAATAAGAAAAGATTTAAAATGATGTGTTTCCATCATTTGGTCCAGTATGTACAGAATGTAGTGGTAAAGCCCTGGATCAGGCTTGCGTTTCACCTGAAAACAGTATCTTTATTTGGTATGTCGGGTGTGCGATGTGCCCGACGGCCGCGTAGCTTGACGTCGCAACAAATGGCGACATCGAACGCGTCACAACAGACAAACCAAGACATCCAGCTGCTCTTCTTTTCCTGCTCGGTTTGTGGCAATTTGTCTCAACAAGACGTCCAGCTTTGCATGAGAATAGCCTGCGGGCGTTTGCCTCAACTTCCATGGGAAATTTACACCGATCGCAAGGGAGTGACATTTTGCCTTCGCCCGTGCAGCCGATTGTCGTGAGTGGAGCCGGACGAGCTCCACCCTGACCGCACTGTACCATTTTACTCTGGTGCCCCAAGGGAAGGGTGCCAAAGAATGGAAGTTAGTTAGTGCTGGTACAGTACCGTACTGTACCAAACCAAACCATTCCACTCAGTGTCAAAATAAGTGACAGAGAGTGACATGCAGACACTTTTTCGCTTATTTTAACCATAAAAAGGGCAGAAAATATCCTGTGCTAAGTGCTTTTGTCCATTATTGCAGAATAACTTTCCATGTCTGGCAGCTCTTTACAATTTACTGCATGTTAAATCTGCGATACTCTTGGTGTTAAAGGGTTAAACGTGGTTTCATGCATCATTCCTGTCTCACTTCTCACTTGTTTTTTGTGTGTTCGTGACAAGAAATATCAGTCTGCATTTCCTCCAGGTGAAAGATCGTGTCTTCCAGTCAAAGTAGGACTGCAATTAGCCTTAGATAGTGGACAGACGGTGGGTCTCTCTGAATCTGGTCCTCCAGGATTAAGTGGCCCTGCTGAATTTAACTGGAATTTTTCTGTCAGCAACAACTCCAGTCAACACAAACGCAGTCCTGCAGTTATATTTATGCAAAAATATTGTTGTGAATAATTGAAATTATCATCGTTCCCCAAATATATTCAGCACTACTGTATTGTTTTCATTCTTACACATCATCACTGACCAAAACAGCTGAAAACATAAAAAAGCGAATCCACTGGGTTCTAATTCAAAGTAGTTTTGGGCAGATTCAAACCTTCCAGTGTCATTTCACATAACACACGCTTGAGTGATAACACACGCATTTCAACGATTAAGCAAGAGATCGATTAGTGGGAAGCTTGCCACATACCCTGATCACTGGTGCCGGACACACTGGCACTCCATTCCTCAAATGACAATTCAGCTCACAGTCTTGAGGGCAAAGACACGGAGGCGTGGGTGTTCAGAGAGGACACAAACACACACACAAAGAAATAGAGAGAGAGCGAGAGAGAGAGAAGGAAGGAAGGGGAAAGATACAACGATTACAAACAGGAAGTGAAAAGGTGGGGAAACCCCTGAGCTGGTCCGCTGAGCCCACATGTACAGATATGACATAAGTAATGGGTAAGGTAAACGTGATCGTCGTCAGCCACAAGTGCATGAAACGTTATGACACACATATTCCTTCTGGCACATCCTGGCCTACATGCAATCATATTATCTTTCATTCATATCTGAACATGCAGATTAGCTGCGACGCAATAGTGGCAAAAAAATATACATGTATCAGTTACCAGTCAAGTAACACACGTGCTGCATTAGAGTCAAATTGTATAAATAATTCTCAATAACAAAGGATTTAAGATGAAATTGTGATATTAGTGACATTTGAACCTGGGTTTTTAAACTAGGAAAATTAAGTTTTGATGATTTGTTCACTTAATCTTTTTTGAAATATTGGGGGAAAAGTATAGAAATTATTTATAAATGGCTTACTAAAAATATTATACTAATAATATTATATGTAAAAAAAAATGCACAGTAAAAAATGACTTGACTCAAAATCATTACACTTAGTACTGACTGAAATAAAAAATAAAGGAAAATGGAATCTGAAATGAATCACAACCATGCCCACATTGAAATGGGATGAGAAATGTAACTGCAACAGGCTGCAAAATCAGAATCTGTTTGTCACTTTAGCACACACAAAGGCAAAATACTGTTCACCACACATCACACCATTAAAAAAAAAAAATACACTAACAATGACCTCCAAAACCCTGCACTGGTCTCCGGTCTCCACCCTAAGATATCACATATTTATTTTGTTTTTACATAAATGATGAATGACTTCACTTGTTCCATAACAAAAACAAGCTGGATGTTTTGTTTATTCAAAAACCTGTTGTTAAGCTCAAAAGCATTCATCTGTAGCCAGATAAACAAGTGGAAAGATGCTAATGACTTCCACATACGGTTCACATCATGCAAATGAGGCAGCAGAATAGATGGCTTCTGGTTTTGTCCCTGTCACAGAAGTCATGGCTGCATGTGTGGCTTGTTGCCCCTGTGATATATTTGTGTACGGCTTTGTCGTTTAATGTGTCTGTGTCTCCAGCAGCAGCAGCAGCAGCAGAGCAGAGTAGTACAGCTCCCAGTTAATTGGCCTGCTCTGTGAGAAAGTGTGTCAGAAACCAAATCTATAACTCTTTTTGTGTGCAGATCAGTGTAGCTTTCCAACCAGACACAACAAACCCACAGCACCGACGTCCCATCGCCTCGTAATTCACCAGTGTTGAATTCAACCAACTCCTTTCGTGCAGCCGCTTTTTTCCACAGCCTGTCCACATTCCTGAACCTACCATCAGCCCCAGACAAGACCCTTCTGATTGCTCGGTTACATGCCTGTCATTACTCCCAAACATACGTTGATCCCACAAGACACCTCCCCCTGTGGATTTATGGCTGCACTATTGTATCTCCATGCCCCTCAAAAGGAGCATGCTTTTGAGGGCACTCTGGGTTTTCAGTGGAGATTGCCGACATGTCTCCAACATTAAACTTACTCGATCCTTTCGAGAACCGCTTGATGAGAATTTCCATGAGAAATAGGATTTGTATGTGGTCTCACAAAAGAGATGTTAAAATAGCACTGGGGTGCACACACTTAGCAGATAGCTTTGATTTGGAGTCTTTATTGCAACTTAATGAAAAATAATGAAGAAGTGGTTATCGTGTAATTTGTCAATAAAAAAGATTTAACAACCAAACGCTATACAGCAATCTTATAGACGCCAACATATAGTTGAAAATGTTCAAGTCCAATAATAAAGTCATCCCACTTTGAGGCCTTTTGCATGCCAGCTGTTCAACACACTGCTCGCTCCTGCTCTGGGAACATGTGGTTGTAATCCCCCCCCCCTCCCTCCCCTCACTCAAATTACAAACTATGTCAGTTTCAGAAGAAACTCTACTTTGAGCCACTTTGCAAGCGTGTGTTAATTGCCACTCACTCGCAAAGTCCCAGACAATCCAGACAGGTATTTTAAAGCCGCCTGTCCTTGATGAGAAATATGAACAGGGTCATAAATAAGCATGCAGCGGGTGCTAATACGATGGTTTTTGGGAGAGATATGGGTCACCTGCTCTCAGTTTGATAACTTTAGGAAAAAAATAAAAAAAACTATTAAAAAACATCAAATAATGACATTCACAGTTCTTAAGTCGTATCCACTTGATGGACATACACTTTCTGTCACATCTGATTCAAACAATGGCTCTGAATCAGCTGCTGGAATTACACAGTAAATATCCGGTAGATTATAAGTGGTTAAGTTTGGCAATGGCTGAATGCAAAATAAGCTCCAATGCATAACTTCCACTCTCCCACTGGGAAATATTAAACAATTGCCAAAACACCACCGGTATATAACTTCTGAAACGTTTCGTGGGCACTTCTTGGTATTTTCTTGGTAGTTTCCACCTCATCTTTGCCAGTCTTGAAATAAAACAAATTCCTGTCTGTGGTAAGCACAGGAATATTGTCTGTCGACACCTGTTTCAAACCACTGCTAAACTGTGAAACACTGACAAGTTAAATCACCATTATTGTGGAATGGACGTTTATTCATATTAAAAGTTACACACTATAGCTTTAATAAGGCTGAGCGAGCACTCGCCCTCGGAACCTCAACCTTTATTCACACGAAACATTCAAAGATGCGGGCTGTAGAAGTCCACTGATGTCTTCCAGACCCACCGCAGACCCTGATCTCATTTCCAGGAGGCTGGAACTTTGATCCGAGTTTGTCACAATCTCAAGCCACCCCGGCCGAATAAACTAGGACAGAATAGTAGCAGCTAAAATTAAAACAAATACAACACTGATTCATAAGAGAGAGAAGAGGGTGAGCATCTAAAACATGACATAGATCACAGATATCACTGTTACAATAAAAATTCAGTGGTCGATGTGTAGACATGAAACTGAGCTACATGAAGCCTGCTTTCACGCATCGTTTTTCCAGGAAGAGAAAGTATGGCTCCACCTGGTGAAAGATCCTACAGTGCCTTTACTTCAAAATACTTAATTAAGTCTCATTGTCAGTCCAAAAATGCACCGGTCTGGATTTCTCTTCCGTTTTTCTTGCTGTTCCTTTAATTATTTTCCGTTTCCCAGTTTTAGTTGGGCTAACACAATAACTCTGTCTTTCTTAAAGTCATGTGAACGTAGTGAGCGACCGCAAAGACGCCTGATCAGCAGCAGTGCGGGATGCACAGCAATCCTCCAGCGCCAGGATTATGTGTACTCAAGATTATTATAAGAGTATATTCTGTTGAAATTAATTTTAAATTTTAGATTACAATCTTTACTCTTCCTTACCATTTACAGTGCATTATATCATGTGTTGTTATTGATGCTGGTCATTTAGGAGAAAGGTGTGCTGAGATTAAATGTGCAAGTCCCATCTCTGTACTCCGGACGAGGAGCAACGAGGAAGTTTTGTAACCTATTCAAATTCATTAAAATTAAGAAAAGCTGAGAGTGAAACAGACAAAGTCCACGATAAGCCAAGTATAAAAAAAGAAGATGTTCACCACCGACTACAGAGCGAGGGATGGATCTGGAGTGCAGACCAAACCACTCTGAGGCTACATCCGTGCTAGGGGTGACTAATTTGAGTCAAATAATGGTGGCTTTTAAGACATTTATTGTGATTTGAGTTTTTCAAGGCAGGCTTCAGTTCAATACTTAGAAGATAATGGAGTTTTCAAGAGATACCATCAAAAAAATGACCTGCTACACTCTACCCTGAAAACAAAATATGTAATGTTTCTAACATGCATGCATTACATTTTTTAATTGGCAACATTAAAAATGTCAATGATTTAGTGACTTTGTAGTTTCAACTTTTGATTTGAAAATTATTTGATTGTTCAGCCCTAATCCACACTTACTTAGTTTTGCCCCAGACACTCCCTATCATCCACACTATCCGAGCATTTTCAAACCACCAAAAAACGGATACGTTTGGAAAAACACAGCTGGTTCCATTCTGTGCAGGGTAACATTTTAGTCTAGACCTGCAGAAAATGAAACCTTTAGAAAAGGCGACGCAGTTACCCGCATTTGCTTTCCCGATCGTCGACAAGACTGTTCACTATTAGCTGTGAGTGAAAAGCTACGATAACGCTGTCTTTCAGTTTCAGTTTCTCCTCGTCATCGGCGACATTGCAGAAAATCCTTTCCCTTTCGTACTGAATTGAACTACGCAAGCAATTGTAGAGGAAATAATCAACTTTCTGTTTCCACTGGCACATGTGTGCCCAGTGCACCCGAATATGGTAGATGCTTTCAGGTGTATTAGTATAGATGCAAATCTGACATGGAGCTAAAATTGAACAAAATTGAACAAATGCAGTTTTGAAATGAAAACAGCAGTGGCGTGGATGTAGCCGTACTCGACCAGAATCGAGCCAGTGACTGAGAGGTCAACCACACTGGGGGACATCGGTGCTGTATCGGATCAATGGCTTGACCCATGAAGTCACACCACTCCCGACACCTCATCTCATAAGGGCCGGTCTTTAGGAACACCCTTTGCTGACCCATGCTATTGGGGACAATTACAAGAGAGTGGTCTTTCAGGGCCGACGCCCACTTGACCCGGTAGCATAAAGACATGGAGGAGATCCACATGATTTAAACTCCTTCCCAAGACATGCTGACAAGGTTAGAGAGTCAACGCCGACATTAACAGGTCAGTGTGTGGCCCACTTGGGAACAATTACTCCCAGTCACAGCTAAGTGGACACTTGATTGAACACGACGGAGGCAGGACACACTTCCCACAGATAACAATCCCCACAGCCATTTAGGATAAAAAGCCCTTGTGATACAGCCTTTATGGGCAAAATTCATCTTCCTTTTCCCTTTTAAAAGAATGTGAGGGTGTGATAGAGAGCCATTCTCTTGGAAGAGATGGCTCTCTCAAAGCATTACCATTTTCTAGCAATACTAATAGCTACTTATGACACAGAAACAATTACAAGGTGACTGTGAGAAAAATCCAAACAATGGGACGAGCTGTTGAGATTCCATTTTCCTTTCATGGATTTATAAAAACTTGTCTCACAGACTTGACAGAATTCTCAACCCCCAAAGTAAAATAACCTAACACGGTGACACTAAAATCACAATCACAGATAAATCTCTCTAATTAACTGTGTCAATGCTGCAATTTAGTTGGGTTTTTTTTTCCCTTTCTTTTCTGTGCTGCCCAACCTTTAACCTACTGACAGTTTGACCCCACTCCCACCTCACGACAAAAACTTTGTCTTGAACATCTGGTGACATGCATGCACACACTAACAAACACACACGCAGCACCACTGGGTTGTTTCATGTCACAGCTCAACAACAAATAGTTTGTGTGTTTCATCATTATGTGTGGGTTTAACATAGTCCAGAGAGGGGGGGGAAACTAAACAGATGTTTGGGGCCAGCTACTACCGATAAAACTGCACACTGCAAAAGTAATGTGCATCGCTGTGTTAAACGGTCACTCTTGTACGATAGTCTCTCCGTACACAAATAGGGCTTATCGATTCATGAACACATTTCGCCAGCATTTGCATAAGCTGTGTGTTGTTTGTGGTATTGCTTCTTCTTTTCCCCCCAGTCTTTGTTTATTTATTTCGTTAGAAAATCAGTTCCACATTGTCTCCTGTTCTGCAGGCTGGTGCAGCAGCTGTTGGTTGTTAGTGGCTGGAGATGACACAGTTCACCACTTCTCCGAGAGACAGGCAGCCCACAGAGCCGCTCAGCTGCAGTGCAGGAGGGACAGTGTTTATCACTCTCTCTGCTCCCCGTCTCTCTTTTCCCAAAGAAGCAAGAAGCCCAACATTAGCAGAGAGAGGGAAAAAAACAGACTCCTGCTGACAATATCTGTTCTTCCTCATTAATGGGGTCTTTTCCATTTCATTTACAACCCCTGAGGTACAGTGCTCCCAAAGAATTCAGCAAAGTGATACAACATTAAACCATTTGCACATGCAGAGAGCAAAAGCAACAGGCTCACTGGTTGACCTACTGGTTGTTGTGGCAGTCAGCTTTATTCCCCAGGACCAGTTTGTAACCAAGTGGGCATCATGTGAATACCATCTGGGTACAACTTATTTAAAGCTGGCAGAAGTCCCATGGCAGCCAGCCTGGCAATGAGGAGAAGGGGAATAAATTGCATCATTTACTTAACATGCATTTACTGCCGCACGCTTTAAAAGCCCATGACTAAATAATTTGCCTTTTTTCGGGTGCCAGTTTCTGCTGTCAGCCAATTTGCTTTGTGTGCGACAAACAGAGCAACTGTCAAAGGGCTGATAAAGGAAGTATCGAGATGTTAACCACATGAAATCACATTTAACACAGAGTATATTAACAGCCCTCAATCCATTTACACCAAAGACATCTCCCAGTGCATTATGCACAGCACAGAACTCATAAACAGACAATAAACACATTGTAATTATAATGCCAACTCTTTAATTATGTGTGTCATTTGGGGATGGTCGAGCTCACTAATTGTCAGAGTGTGATGTGAGAGGATGGGGGGAGGCAAAAAGGAGATCAAGCCTCGGGCGCAATGAGAACCATATTCCCCACTCTCCAAGCGTGTTAGAAGGCAGAAAATTCAATTGGCACGGTTCCAAAGAAGAACAGTCCAAACAGCCTTAATCAGCAGGGACCAACTCCATGCAAATCATTTACATTAGCACAAGTGTAGGAAGCAGAAAAATATCTGAGGTTTCACTCCCCAAACATGAAAGCAAAGAAAATCTCGGCTTCCTGTAACCTCGCTGCCAGGTGTCCTTGAAAGAAAATGCTTCACTTGCCTCTAATAAAAAAACATACTATCTGAAGAGGCAGAAACGGGTAAAAGGCGCCTTCATCCCTTTTTTATCTGGAGCCAGCAAGGTATGTATATAAAATTTGTTTTGTTGTCACTATTTAATGCAAGCTCTTTTTTATTTTACAGTACAGAACCAACACAGAAGGTGGATGACATGTTTCATCTCACTACATTTGTAGTTAACGGACTTGTAGCAGATTGTTTAACAACAAAAATTATCGTTGAACAGTTTTGTACTTGAGGATCAGTTGTAAATTACTTTACTAACGTATCAAACGTGCAGTAATCAATATTTATGTTCCATTTAATTTAAGTTCACTTAAGAAAGGCAAGGAATCAGAAAAAGTCTAGCACCAAATAAATAAAATAAATCTATGCTCGTGTTCACTTCTCTCATTGGTGTGACACACAGACACCTGGAAATGATTGTAAGTGTGTTATCTCCTTTGTAAAGCATCGCTGACTATTCACATTTGACATATGACTTTTTAGATCCACCCTTCAATTCAGGGTGGTTAATGATAGATGGCACATAATCCTTTAAAAGACCATACAACATTAAAAAGAAACTAGAAATCATTTGAAACCGTCGAGTAAGCTTACAATCTGTCACTATTATGCACAGTTATTTACAACATATTATAATACAGCTTATCTTTGAACTCTACCTGTTGCTGACAGGTGACATCATCTCAGCAACAGTTGTTTTTCCAAGTCTGCTCACATGATCAGGGATATTGTTGCTTATTTGTGGATCAGAGTCCAAAAAAAGTGAGTGACCTTGGATAGCCTTTGGTATTATTTAACAGTATATCACAGTGCACGTGGTGAACAAAGATCGCAGTGCAAATTGTTGAAATTGCCATAAATACAGTGAAGAGTAAAGAGAGAGACAGAGACAGAGAGCAATACTCCGATGAATCACCAGCTAGGCAATAAGAAACTGTCAGCCTGCCGATGAGAAATTGTCTGTGCTGTTGTTTACATACTGACTGTCACTGTGTGGTTGGCCCTGACGATGAGAACAACAACACACCGTCTCCGATCGCATGATCTCACTTGGTGGAAAAAGAGCTGTCACCGTGAATCGGTTGCAAGGGTGTGGCATCACAATCAATGGAGGTGGCGAAACGCAAACAAAACAAACCTATTATCGGTTCCGCGGCATGAAATTACACATTAGCTAAGCCGGAACAATCAATCCTGCGCCAGTTGGTCTACAATTTACAGCGCAAAGTGTTGTCACCTCTGCGTTTCCATTCCTCTGTCTGTGTGAGGTTCAACTGAACACTTCACTGTGCCCTGCAAGGTCTTTTACACAGCAGCGCTATAGATAAAAGAGATCAGAGCGCCTAAGAGAGACAGCGAGAGAGAGGGAGAGAAAGAGAGACAGAGTGCATGAAGGATACCGAGTTTCCATCTATTATCCATCTCCTATTCTAATGTGGCCATTATGCTCTAAAAAGAGACCGCTCATCTATTCATTTTATGAGACATTTGAAAAAAGATGACACTGCAAGAGGGTTGGGCTGAGTGATTAAAATTCTTTGAATTAGCCCTTCAATCACTGCGTACAATAGTGTATAAAGTACACACAAATGCACTCAAAAGCCTGGTCCAACTCCACTCACACACTGGTGGGATATGAAAAGATTGATTTACACATTTCTCTCTGCAAGTTGTTTTTCGGTGCGCGGAATTGATTGGTCAGCACATTAAAAGCTTGTACATTATACACTCCACATACACAACATGAAAAAGCTTTCAGAAAAATATCCAATAACTAAGAACCGCTGATTGCTTTAAACCGCCCCGTGTTTACAGCATTTACAACAGGTGTAGTCAGTTTCAAACAAAAGTTAGTAAACAGCAAATAGAAAGTGGCCAACAAGAGCGAGCCACGATGAAAAGCAGCTCTCATGATGTGCACGATGCAGTAGCATCAAATAACGTCACCTGTCAGATTCACACAGCGCGTTTGGACTCAATGTAGATCTCAACCTTCAAATAATGTCTCCAATATTATTTTTTGTCATATATCAACTTACAACAGGGTGAATTTCAGCTCTCTCTCAAAGCCTGAAAGGGTCTGCATCACCTGGCACTGTGGAATGTCTGGTTTTGGGTCCATGCCACAAAAAGAACTACAACATTCTACCACGATGCAAGTTGCCTAACAATTGTCTGGTTGAACAAAAAAAACAGCTGAACAAATATGTTCAGACACTTTTGTTTCAATTTTGGGTCCTAGAACTTCTCAACAAATGCCTCAAGGAAGTTTGCAAACTTACAGCATATTGAAATGTCATAGCGAGCGTTTGTTTTTGCAGGAGGAAAATGCATAGTGTTTACCAAAAAAAACACTCCTTCACACTCCCTCCTTTCTGAATCAGGTTTCAGCTTCTTAGCCACAAAACCATTCCTTACAGCAGCATCGCCTCTGTCAGAATGTGGTCTTGTGCGAGCTTTCTTTCTTTGACATCAAACTCCAGATAGTGTTGTGCTGTGCTGAGCTACTATGCTGCATGCAACCAGGTTGAGACACAGACACTTGCAGTCACTGAAAACATGGCTGCAAGTGTGCACAAGAGAAACAACTGATTTTAGCCATTTCGCACTTCCTCTGGACTCTTTTCCCTGCCTTGGAGAAATCTGGTCTATAACAAGAGACTTTGACCAGCCACAGTGCTGCTCAGAAAAAGAGGGGACTCCTATTGGCTGTTCTATAAGCAGCTGTGTGTACGCGTTCCTCTGGTGGAGAGGTTGCTGTTCTAACATTTGCAGCAACTTCCTACACTGAAAAGCAACAAAAACAGGGAAAAAATACAGACAGCTCGCCTCCATCCCAAAAAATATAAATCATCTCTTTCTGTAGCATTCCTTCCATTTTCTCTTGGAAGAATCAGGCATTGATTTTTCTCGATAGTAGCAATGATGCTTTTTGGCAAAAACCTGAGGTCAACAATATTTTTATTGTTTCAGGTAATGCTATAATGACCGTACAGTGTAATTATATGTGTGCAGTTTTCACATTTTTCACAAAAGAATACAGTATCTACGGGTAAATGTCAAGTATTTAGAGTGAGCTACCTTTACACTTGAACAATAGCACGGCCCTGGCTCTCTTTAAACTGGAGTGGAATCCTAATTATTGTTAAAAACCTTTTTGTTCTACTATTTCATGTCAAAAAAGTAGCTGCTGTGAAAAGGGGCTATAACATCAGGTTTATTCAAGACACGCTTGAGCGTCACATACACACGTTAAGTGAGTTGAACTCATTCACTGCTTGTTAATATTGCTTATTTAAGACCAACGTTCAGTCACGTCATTCAAATCCAAATTCCGACGATCACAGAACTTGACAGACATACAAACAATAACTTCGCACCTTAACCCAACCCTCCCCCGCGCTGCTTTAACCTCGAGTTCAACTGATCATCAGATTTATTCCATACCACGCCATACCATACCATACCATTTCATCCCGTGTCAGACGTTTTCTCGTGCTTTTTCGCTCTTACGTGGAACAAAGTACTACAGTACATAAAGTTTCACTTTCAGATATGTTTCTTTCTCTTGCTCACCCACTCATTTACTCGTTCTGCTCTCTCGCGCTCTCCGTCTTTATCTTGGGTCTGTTTTTAGACGAGCCGTCGCTCACGTAAATATCTCGTACAGCCACAACAACATGAGACAAAGTTTCCAGTTCTAATTCATAAATCTGAGCAGGATCAGGGACGTGGAGCTAATTCAGCATTGAGCCATTCAGATGAAGTGCATATGTGCAAATAGATGCGGGTTTATGAGACAAATATTCAAGAGCTTACAAGTATGTGTTTGTGCTTTTTTTTTTGCTTTAAAGCTGAACAATGGACTGCTCAGGTTCACCATCCAATATTACAACATCAACTTCTTGCCGCTGGCTTTTCCTCTCAGCGCGGTAAACACTCATTTTGTTTTTGACAGGTCACATTTTGCAAGTATGCTATTGTGTGTTGCCGCCACTGTCTGTCTCTACATGTGCGTGTGTGTGTGTTCACCGTCGGGACAAAGAGAACATCAGTGTTATGAAACAGGAGAATACTTCCTTGTGCTATTATTCAAACTGCACTTAAGGTGAATTGACAAAACAATTTGAATGTGACAAATCGTGCATCTAAAATGGATTGGTTTCGTTTGTGTGTGTTTGATTGTCCTGTTAAATATATGGTTAAGTATATACACTCAACATTAAGTATCTGGGATTACTGAATGCAATTACAAGTGAAAATGAGCTTCGAATTGTGCAAAACGGAGGCAAATGAGACCTGAATATAATCTGATTAACATAATAACACCTAATCTTATTTTCTGCGCCTTGCACTCCTCGAGACAAAAACTATTGGTGCCTTGTACACCACGAGTAGGACAACAATGATTATTGCAGTAACTTCTTAAATAATTTAATATATTGACATAATGTTTCTGTATTATGCAAAAATTTGTTGTGATATAACACGTTAAAAAATGTTTCTCTGTTTGAAGTTTTCTCTCCATGAAAAGGCTAAAAACTGCACTTTGACATTTATTGGGATCATTATTGATATTTTTGGCCATATTGCCCAGCACTTTGAAATGCTGCAAAAATTCAAAAAATATTTAATCTTATATGATCCTGTAGAACTGAATATGACTGAACAATATCAATATTTTAGAACTTATGTGAAAACTGTATGAACAAAGCACATGCAGCCACGTTCTGCCTCGGTATTCACTGCAGTGAGATCCTCACATAACTTTGGAGTAGTGGCACAGCAGCGGGATACATTTCCCCCTTTCACACAGCAGCGCCCATCTTCCCTGATTTCTGCTGCTGACCAATTGAAAGTTGCAGCTCGCAGCACGTTGCACAGCTGACTGCTGTGCAGGCTGCTGTGTGTTTCTGGTGAGACCATAGCAGGATCAGCAACAGCCACAGTGGCTGTCACCTTCCGTCAAAAAGGGACTTTACGTACATCCGCAGCCTCTGATGCTGAGTGAAAGCCACAGATACATCGCACCTGACAAGGATCTTTGTGTGGATCTTAACGTAGCACATAGCGCATAAACACCACATTTTCTGACTCAAAATATTATCAATTGTAAAGTTTTTTGATGTGTGTGGTTGTATGAAATGCCTTTCTGCATGTTTGCATGTTCTCCCCGTGTGTGTGTGGGTTTTCTCCGGGTTCTCCGGCTTCCTCTCACAGTCCAAAAACATGCAATATGGGGATTAGGTAAATTGGACACTCAAAATTGACGATAAGTGTGAGAGTGTGAGTAGATGCTTGTTTGTCTCTATATATGGCCCTGTGATAGACTGGCAATATGTCCAGGGTGTACCCCACCTATCGCCCTATGTCAGCTGAGGTTGGCAAGCACCTCCGAGACCCTCATGTGGAGGATAAAGCGGTAGAAAATGGATGCATGGATGGTTATACGAGGTAGTGACATTTGGTCAAGCCTGACCAGCCTGAAACACAGATGCTCACCCTCACTGAAAACCTGCCAGGGAGGACACAATAAAAAACAGCTTTAGCCATCATCTACACCTGCGTAAGTCTTGTGCTGTTGTCCCGGATATCAGCATGGCTGTGATGCAGTCGCGTATGCAGATATTCAGTACAACAGCACAGCGTCGAGTGTGACATTGCTTTTATACAACAGTTCTACGGACACTATTCCATAGTTAGAAATTAGAAGCAACAGCAGTTTATGCTTTTATTTAGTATTGCGCCTGCGCCCACTCACTGCCATGACCTCCCTTGCACATCTGAAGGTTTGCACGAAAGTATCCTGCTCCTTCCTCCTCTCCTATTCACAAATGAATTCAAATATTATTTCTGGAAAAAAAAATTTTTATTCAATACCAGCACTCATGCAATGACTCTCGTCCAATTAAATCACTTGCTCGCAACTGGTCGGAACTCACTGTTGTACAATATCTCAATATCTGACTGGAAGCTGAAGTTTTTTGGGGGGTTTTTTCCCACAAAAGTCCATCATGAAAATCACAAATTTCACCACACAAAGGAGTTGATCCACTGTTGCCTCCACCTGCAAGATCATATCTGTTATTTTGTGAGTTTCATGTTTGAAATACCTCATTCAAATTTACTTAAATAACACAACCTTATCAAACAAGGCACTAGTAGACCAACAGCTCCTGTATCCATGCATGGGGAAAAAAAAAAAGAAAACACAATTTTCTCTGTGGACTTTGTTCAGGGAGAGTAAGTGGTTTAGAAACTCCATTTTCCAGCTGGAAAAGGCTGTCCAACAGTGCTATAAAGCAGTGAGTAAAATCTTGAGATATGGTTGCGGTGGATTTTATTAGCCGAGTCTTTTTGTTAAGTGGCTAAAAAACTGTTTTTCATCGTCTCCCCACTGCCAGCCATATTTTCTATGAAGGCAAGCATCCATGTCTTGGGCTGGTTCACAACAATGGCAATGGTAATACACAGCGATGTGAGCTTTGACTGTGTTAGTACCTCATACAACCAAACTTTAAGAAAAAAAAACCTGGCAGTGTTCTTTACAGTGATCTAACTGCTGAGTGGTAAGCAGGTAAGCTAGAAACAGATGCTTATTTGCCCAGTCCATTCCTAACAAGGAACTCACAACAACAAATTACAGTATGTGGAAAAAAGTATTTGGCCACACCTGTTAAGTATTGAATTCAGGTGCTTCAAGCATACCAAAACATTATGGACAATGCTATGCTTCCAATTTTCTGGCAACAGGTTGAGGAAGACCCTTTTCCATTCCAACATGTCTGTGCCCCAGTGCACAAAGCAATGACTATAAAGACAAGAGTTTGGAGTGGAGGAAGTTGACTGGTCCACACAGAGCCGTGACCTCAACCCCATCAAGCACCTTTGGGATGAACTGGAACAGAGATTGCGAGCCTGGCCTTCTCGACCAACATCAGTGTCTGATCTCATTAATGCTCTACAGAATGAATGGACACAAATTCCCATAGAGCCTTTTCCAAATCTTGAGGAAAGTCTTCCAAGAAGTGTGGAAGCCGTTATAGCTGCAAAAGAGGAACCAACTCCATATTAAAGGACTGTATATGTATTTGAATATGTCATTACAGTACCTGTTGGTGTAATGGTCAGACGCCCAAATACTTTTGTCCATATAGTGTATGTTTGGAACCTGGAACCGGACATGAAGTAATTTATCTGCCATTATCTATTTTTATTTTTGAAAATAAAAGTTAAATTGATAAAACTGATTCAAAATCACATAAATGAGAAGAAAAAAAGTTAGCTAACATGCACAGAGTCTAAAATAATTATGTACTCTTACCTGGAGAAAACATAATATTGTAATGAATGAAATAATGAATGAAAATATTCGTAAAATGAACACAAAATAAACTGTAAAATATTAAACATGTACCTGATGAATGTGTTAGGTGTTTTTTATTTTTTTTTTCCGTATTTTTTAAGGAAGATATTACAATGTGAAACATTTTATAAGTCTGAATTGAAATGATGATTTTGGCTCAGTTTAATCACAAGGAAGGACAAGAATATCAGTGAATTATCAGCCAACGCTAACAAAGTTAGAAATATCAGCAGCAAAAAGGCAGAGCGGACGTCTTCCCCGATCACAAAAACAAAAGTGTTTATCTCATCAGCAAATGCAGTAAAATGTTATCTGCTCAAACACATGATTCCATCCAAGGCTAATCTCTTAAATGATAAACAAACAAAAAAATAAAAAAGAACTCCTGTGAAAATAACTATCTCCAACCAAGTGGTTTGGGAATGGAGCCCCACCCTGTTTACAACAGTGAGAACAAAAACAAACTCCCTCCAAGGAGCCTGGGCAAATGCAAGTCACACACTGCAACCAACGCAGGCAAACAACAACAACAACGTCTGAAGATCTACTGGGAGAGCCGGCTATCAAACAACAGCCGTCTGCACACAAACAAGGTGTGCATCTGTGTACGTTCCAGGGAGTGAAGAGAGGAGCAAGAGAAAGTGTCTGAGAGAGAGAGAGAGAGAGAGAGAGAGAGAGAGTTGGTGTGAAAGTGGAACTTGGTAGCAACCGAAGTCAAATACCTCCCACACCGAACCCAGTCTCAGGTCAACTGAATCATCAGGAGTCAGGGAAGATACCATCACCACCTTCCACGAATAGCTCACAAAACCACATCATGTGTGACGTCACTGTGGCAAACTCACTAGGTTGAGAACTCTCTTCCTCAATAACCAGGGGAATCTGACTGAAGAGGTAATGAATCTCAGTTAACAAGGCCATTATCAGCGACGGAACTACATCATCAGGAGGGACTCCAAATCCACGAGGCCCTTACCTCCACTGGCCTTTTTAATGTCGCTATTAACTGCTCAGGTTTACTGCCAACAACTGTATAAAAAAAGAGCACAGAGATGAAAGTATGGCACGTTTGAATCTCACGCTGTACATCATCACAGTAAACAATGAGACGGTGTGAGGGACACAGGCCCAATTAGCTTTCTCTACTCTCTGCTGTCAGGTGTTTAAACAGCCAACTAGGATGATAACAGTAACCTGCATACTTTCATCTGTGCTCCAGACTCATCAGTGCCTTAGCACCTCCGCTAAAGTGCTGCACTGCATCTTGGGTAATTACTGCATCCCAATTACCACCCAGCTGGTAAATATATATCAAATAAACAAGCAACAACCCGTCAATTAGGAGCATGTGCAGACTAGGAGGAAAACTGAATGTTCAGCTTCAAAGTGAACTTGTGTATCTGTTAAATGCAGTCAGGAGGAGAACACAACAGTATGTAAAATAATTAATTCAGGTCATTTGGGGTGTGCATCTCTCCCTCAGAGGGTGATTCCATACATGTTGCGATACAGGGGCTACAAAACGATTAAAGTAACATGTTTTTTTTATTATTATTTATTGGTTTGATTGTATACAATATGATTTGATGTAGATATTTTAGAAAAAAACAGAACTACCAATCTTTTATTGGGTTGTTGGGTGGTGTTGTTGTTATTTTATGCTAAGCACTTTGGCACTGTCACTATTCTGGCTTGTCATAAGTAACATGTTTTTTATATTTATTATGTGTGATTTGGTCCAAAAATGTCTTTGTGAGGTGTGACCCTGTCCCTGTCTTTACTGCAGTCAGTGTTCATATGTTTTGTCTCCCGTCTTATTTGTTGTTGTCTTTGTTATTTACATTGCTTGTATATTTACATGCAAATGTCTAGTAATATGCCTGGTCCCTATTTTAAATAAATAGATATTTTAAATAAATAAATGCGTCATTACCTCGTTTATGAAACCCTAAAGTTTCAGAACAAACAGTTCAGCTCCTGGTGCGGGCATTAGTCCGGGCACGGTTGCGTACTTTCAACTGCAGAAGAAGAATAAGAACTACTCTCATTGTAGCTGCTGAGATGCAGAGCATCCACCGTGCCAGAGGGGGAGCTGTGTATCTGAGAGCTGGCCTACCAATTACGTCACTTCCAGGTACCTGGCCAATCACAGGACAGTAGGAAAGCTCTCGTTGGCTGGCCAATCACAACACAGTCCACGTTCTGGGGGTGTGATTTTGGTCTGAAGCAGGGCGGCTGACGAGAGCGTCAATGAGGCAATATTTTGATAGGCTTGTTTGCAGCGACTAGGAGGTTTTTAACCATGAAAACAAGTTAATATATGTAAGTAGACCTCCATAACTAACATATATGTGCGATACAAGCATTCAATGTCACCTTTAAAATATATGCACTACAGTTTTAAGTGCTTCAGATTGTTTATTTGAACTTGAGGAGCAAGGTAACACAGCAGTAACACATCGATTAAACATTAAGTCTCTCAAACACAGTGAAGTCTTGCAAGAGCCTCTTATGAGAATTTGAAGTGACGCAGTGAGGACGCAAAAACATAGCAGCTTCATTAAACCAATTCATAACATTAAAGGGTTAGATTAATACGGCATATTAATCTAACCCTTAGATTAATATGTGTATCAATGTATTTGTATCTCTTATTTATAACCAATCATTATGTTTTGGACGTCTCTAATTGAAGGTGATTTAATTTCCAACAGTGCAATATTAAAAACATGGGGTAAATGCTGGTCCGACAAAGAAGGACTTGTAAATGAAACATAACATTGTTGAATTCAAAGGCAAAGAGAACAGCTACAGTAACGGTCTGTCAACAAAATTTGCATTGCTGCTCTCTCCTCGTCTCCATTCCTCTCTCCTGTCTCTTCTCAAGCCCGTGGAGCTGCCGACTCAGATCTGAGTGCTCTGATGGCTTATCACACAGCGAGCAGCAGGCTAAGCTGGAGTGATGCGCCCAGAAGACATGATCAAAGCGCACCAACTTTGCACCCAGCAATGATGATGGAAGAGCAGGCCCTGCCATGTTATGTTTCTTATTAGGCTGCCAACTGAAAACAGCCAAAAAGTCAAGCATGAGGCCCTTAAAAGATCTACTCCTGCAACCTTATTTCACATTACACCGTCTACTACACTCAACGGGGTTTAAGGAGTAGTAAGTGACATTTTCATATTCGTAAATCTGAATTCTGCTCCTCTAATTCTTAACCGTAGCAATGATTTAACCTATAGCCAGATTATGGAAGTGTTTATTTTGAAGCTCCAAGCATCCAGTTTGAGACGGATTTTAAAAAACTTTGTGCAAAAAAAAAAAAAGGCAAGTGAAGGTTTTTACAGTTTCCAGTAGCAGAACACAAATTAGTTTCATATATTCAAACTGATAATATGATCAGGCGCCACAGTGACTAGAAAATAAAGTATTGTGCCGAGCTGTGAGCCAGTCCCTAGCCACACATGCAACCACAACAAGTCTGATTAATCAAACCACAGAAGTCGTCATCAATATATACACAAAAACAAAATCCCCAAATTACTGCTACGAGTATAAGACATATGGGGATATATGAGTCTCATGTCACACTGTCTTCAGGTAAATATATAAATAACACCCCTACTGTACCGCTGTTCAAGAGGTCATAGTGTTCAAGAGTCTACTTCCATTAGATTTCCCTGGAACAGTTACTACACTACACCTCATCTTTGATCGACTCCGATACTGGAAATGACTGGATCTGATACCTGAAAACTCAAAGTACTGATATCGATACACTGGACACAAAATAGTGGTATTGAGCAATGGGCTGCAATGATTATTCAATTGATCATTTATTAATCAAGTACTGAATTATTTAAATTGGATTGTGATCGTGTTTTTTTAATGATTAAAACAAGTTTTCTGACTTTTCAACTTCATAAATGTGAATAATATCTGCATTCTATTGCTCCGTATAACAAACAAAGTCATTATTTTTTGTTTGTGGACAAACCATATATATGCATCACTGATAACAATGATGCAGCCAGTTCATTTACAATTAAAATTTTGATTTATAGACTGCAAATACTATTCTAGTTTATGTTTTGGAAAAGAGGTATAAATGTGTAGCTCCATATAGAGGAGGGCAGGGGGAAAACACTCTCTAATCTTTCTATAGATGCGAGTAACATCTGTCTGTAAGTTACTCGCATAACTGTCAAATGCGTCACTTGACAAGCTTCAAACGTGGCAGGTGACTTACTAAGGGCACCAGGGTCTACAGTGCCAACATTGACGTTGTTTGGATAACAAATGCAAGAAACATCAATTTCAAAATTGATTAACTGATATTTTATCGTAATAATTTTATTACATGATATTGCCCAGCCCTATATCGTACAGTGTACGCTTTAATTTGGACAACAACAAAAAAAAGCAAAGGAATTTTCAAAAAAGCTGTTTAAGTTCAAACAAAGAGAAGAATCACTTACAGTTTCTGACGTAATTAACTTTCACTGGTGGCTTTCAATTGTTCCCAAAGCGGCAAACTTCACTTCCTTCCCATGTTGCCCTGCAACGGCAAAACAGAGCAGTGTGTGACTATCTTACTTTAACAGGAGGGGGAAAGTCATAACGAACCTTCCATGCAAATATTCATCAGTACATGTTTGATAGGTAACCCCTAAAAGAAAATGTATTCCATGTCGTCCACTGGGCAAAGTTCTCGTCATAAACAAACGCAGGCCGACAAACAGACTGGACAGCTGAGAGAAACAGGTGCTGGGGTTTCTCCTGGCAGCTGAGCACAGCTTGGAGCATATGGTTGAGCCTCTCATGTCTGCACCAAAATGCCTGTAGTTTACCTGCAGCATTCCCAAAACATACAAGTGTTGTGCTATTAAAGAGGCCCTAATTTTGAGACGTTGCATACTAACATTAAGTGGTTCCCACACTAAAAAAAGACAGGTTAATCCGATGAATAAAGATGCAGTGACTAAGTTATATACTTGCAAACCACAGAACGACAACCCAATGAAGTTTATATCCTCAGTAAAATCAGATTTTATCTGCTGTGGTATCTATTTGTTTGCTTATTTGTTTATTTTACCTGGATTAAAATACAAAGTGTAAGAGAAGATAGGTTTGAACAATGTGTGTAAAAAATGTGTAATAACAAGATTAGGGGTACAACTAACAATCATTTTCATAATGTATTAATCTGTTGGTTATTTTCTCCATTAATCGCATACTTGTTTGGGCCATAAAATGTCAGAAACTGTTGAAAAATGTTAACAAAGAAACCAGAAAATATTCACATTTCAGAAGCTGAAAAATGAGAGAACTTGTTTTAATTATTGAAAAAAAAACACTCCGACAACTAGTTTAGTAATAAATTAATAATCGAATACTCGTTGTAGCCTTGAACAAGATAGAGCATTACCAGAAGATACCGTCAAAATATTAACATATACTGTGTAAAATTTGTGTAAAAGTGACTAATGCATGATATTACTCTCTAAAAGTGAGTGTAACTTTTACATGTTTATCCACTTCCCGTTGAGAGCTTTTAGATGTGCAGTGGAAGAGGACAGTTTCAAAACGTTGCGCAGTCCATCAAGCCCAGCCCAAACCTTAAGTGTATGTAAAAACAGGCCAATTATTTATTTGATTGAAAAAACACCATTTTTGTCGAAAAACAGCTGCACAATGATAATTAGCTTAATAGACCGACTTGACAGACGGAATAGATACTTAGGCATTTTCCATCAATGGACAATTTGTGTTCCAGTGGTTTGGCGTGTTCCTCAAACACAACACAAGTCGTAAAAATTAATTTTGTAAGTCAAGTTAATTGATTGTAATTGCATGCTCCCCCTCTCTCCCCATGCAGACGGATGACATTTGTTGTCAGCATCCCTCCCTTTATTAAGGACAGATGACAGAAGAAGACAGTAATTGATGACAGCATGAGTTAATGGCTGTTCCTGGGCTTTTCTTCACTCTTCACCGAGGCTGGAGAGCTGCTGCACCTGACGCTGTCCACTCTCTGACCAATCACCATGCCTGGCACTAAGGGCCATCTGCCTGGACACACCAGGAGGACCAGGACGCACTAACCTTTACCCAGGACATATTCTTCTGCTTCTCCTTTTATTATCATTTTCATTCATGTAAAGCAGTTATAATGCGCCTGCTGCCCCCTCACACTCATATCGCCAGTACTGTCCTCGCATGAATCAAAAATGCCAAAATCACATGACAAATTTGGTTACTAAAGTACTCCCAGTTTATACTTCTATCACTTGCTTTGCTTTGTGGGGGGAAAAAAAATGTGAAGCAAGTGGTTTGAGGGCATCTCCACTCTGAAATCAAGTGAAGGGCAAAGCCGGCAAATAAATCTACATAAAAAAAAAAAAACTGCAAAACGCAGAACCATATTCCTACACAGAACCGAAAATAACTCTCCTTATCATTCAGATACAAGCAAAGGGGGCACAGTCACTTTACAGCCCCTCCAGTCCAGAGCCAGCACAGGGTATTTCAATGTGTGTTCACAAATACTGAGCCGTCAGATGAAAGAGAGGGCCGCTCCACTCAGGGATAGGAGTCCTCACACTGACTGAATGCATGAGTGACTGATTACTTTCTTACCAGTTGAACCTCGACTCTCTACAAAGAGGAGCCTCAGCTGAAGCCTTAAGAGGCCCAACGAGAAACAAGGGCTTTCCAAATAACACAAAATCACAGATTGGTGTGTTAAGGATCTTGCGTCATTACAATGCATACAGCTGCCCTTCCTCAAATTTCAAGCTTCTTCTTTTTTTTCCTTTTTTTGTTTTTAAAAAAAACTCAACTCCCGGCCAACTGAATTTATTCAGCTGTAATATGGGGCACAGACACTACAGTCATTCTCGTTTTGAGATGCAGACGCGGGGGACGACGTTCAGTTGTTCCTATCCGAATCACATGAAGGCCGAGTGTGTGAATGTAACGTTTGTGTCAAACAGCAAGTTTGGGGGGGGGGAAAAAGCAAAGAGTTGCAAAGAAAGTCCATGCTGTGTTTTCAAACCTGGGTCAGCTTTTGTGAAGGTCCATTTCTGCATAAGTGAGCACACAAACCCTGGTGCCTGTTCAAATAGTCTGCAGCTCTCCCTCTCTCAGGCAGCTCATGACAACAGCCCAGCAGCAGCACTGTTTGATCTCCAGTGTTTTCCTTAATCTGGGTTGTCAAGGTTCGCTTGTTGGAGGCTGTTTACTTTACTTCTCCTACAAAAAAAGTGTATTTTTTTTTTATTTCCCCCTCAGACAATGACTAATCCAAAGAGCAAGAATAAGAGAACACTGCCAGCAATAGTTGTTAAAGCTGCAGTTTCCCTTTTGTAAATGTTCAGATGGTTTCAGTCCTGCAGTTGCCAGCTGCAGGCTTACTGTGTCAAATATTAGTGTAATATTTCATCCTAACATGTGTGCTCCTCACTCATACTTCACTTTCATAAATATTCAGTTTTTATTAAATAAAACGCCAAATGTTGTGCAACTTTGCAAGTTAAAAATAAATCAATGTGTTTCTTTATGAGAAGCACAAATTGACACTGTAATACATTATTAGGCTATCATGGTGATTGCTAGTGTCCATTTTCTTTCTGTAGTACACCTGCTACATAAAATATAAATTAAAACATGTGTACAACAAGTATTTTGCGAAAAAATTATTTATAAATAAGTCACTTTCTTTTGTTCCAGCTTCTTAAATGTTAGGATGTTTTGGTTTATTTGCTCTACTATGATAGTAATCTGAATATCTTTATTACTGTACCTTTGGGACATTTTAGACAATTTTCTTTGGGACCACATGAAAAAAATTGTACAAAATCATTAGCTGCAGCCTGTGTGTAAGTATCTTACACAAGACAGAGACAACAGCTAATTATTCACTTAAAGATAATTTAATTATTAGTAATAATAACGTGATGTGCATCGTCTGGCTTACTTACAGTAAAGAAAATGTCCGACTGTGACTTTACAGTCAAGTGTGACTCAGTAAAACCACTCACTTCAAACAAGCAAAACAGCATCCAAATAAATGAAACAATTATTTTAAAAACTGCTTTTAATGTTGAGGTGTGACTTCACTCACAGCTTTAATTGAACAATAATAATTATAATTTAGGGAGTGCTTTAATGTGTGGATATTATAGTTAACTTGAGCTGTATATCCGCCTTAAATGAATCATTGTCAGTCTGTGCCACACCAGAACAAGCACAGTTCAAGTGTCAACAAAGAAAAATAATTAAAAGAAGAAGAGTAAAGTATTAATGTCCCTTCTTCATCTGAACTAACACGTGGGGGGGGGGAAGCTGCTTCCCTGCTCTCCCTCTCTCTCCAAACAAATCACGGCATTCAAAACTTCACTACAGTCACTACTTACTTTTATCCTCAACAGGTAACTTTAACAACACACTGTCGCAGCAGCTACCTTCACTAACACGTTATTCTTTTAAAAAGCACTAACCTTTCATTGTGAAAACACTTACTTTTTTTGATATTTAAATGTACCCACTCCACAAAACGGTGCGTAAATGTCACCCCCACCCCCCCCGTTTGTCACGAGCCGAACTTTTTCAAAAGAGGAAGAAAGAAAACAGTAGAGGTTTCGACACTCGTAGTACCAAAATTGTAACAACTGCGACACTAAACCCAAAAAAAAGCATCAATACAGGTGTTTGTTTAAGACTTTATTTCGCTGCTTAAGGTGAGGGGGGAAATTAACGGCGGCGACAAAACTCGACCTTTCTCTGCGAGTGTTTGAGTGAAACAGCAAAAGCAGAAGCAGAAGCAGCAGCGACATAAACCACGATACAACAAAGCGAACGTTAACATGTTGATAATAGTGAAACTTACCGGGGCGGACAGCGCGTTACGGCGGCTGAGAAGGCGCACGCGGACGGAACCGAATCGCGACTACGCGAGGAGAAGGGACGCCGCCGTGCACGCGAGCTTGTGTACAGAGAGAACGCATGCGACAACAAATCACACCGTAAACAACACCACTCCTTCCGCCGCTGCCGGTGAAGGAGGTGGAGGTGGTGGGGGACTAACTAACTAACTAACTTAACTTAACTTACAAGGAGAAGGAGATAATCTTACCGAGGGCGTCGAAAAGGAGCAAGAAAATGGAGTTTCACACTCGCTGCCTCCTAGTCCGCCTCGCGAGCTCTCCCTTCTTTAATGTTCTTATTAGATTGTAACACATCGAGCGGAGAATAAAGACGAAAAGAGGGGGAGAGAGTGACGGGGAAGAGAAAAAAAGGAAGAATCGCGGATTTGGATGTTGTTGTTTTGATGGATTCCAAGTCCGTGACGTCATATCCACCTGCTGTAAACAACGTTCATTGCATTGCAGATCCTTCACAGAACAGAGAAGAAGAAGAAGAAGAAGAAACACACCATGGTCACCACACAAGTGGAGTTGAGTCGCACTTAGTAGCTCCTTTCTGTGGGGAAATGTAATGATATGCATTAGTTTTAGCTCAAAGTGTGAAAGGAGAGAGGGGGGCTGTCAAAAAAACTCAAAATGTCTGGGCTGACTAATTACTACTGAGGCACAATCAACTTCTATTATTGCAAAAAAAAGAAAAAAAAATCCTCCCCCTTGCATGTCTTTCTTTTCCTTTTTTTTATCCCAAATCCCTCAGAGCACAAAAAATATGAAAAACTTTGACATGAGATGTATTAATCTCAGCCGCTCACTTAAAAATAAAAAAAAGCTGTTGTTCTTAAAAAAACAACAACAGTGGGAACAAATAAAAGCAGCATTTTGTTCCCACTTTGGAGTGTATCAGTGTGTTTGACCTGTGGGAAAACACTTCATAATATTTTAATAATCACACAATTGCATGGTAAAGTTAGCAAACATCTCTGCATCACGTCATCTTTTTTTAACATTGAAAACTTTCCCAGTGTCTGGGTTTAACACAAAACAATCAAACTCGCCATATGGTGAGTGAAAAATCCAATTATGACGTCAAAAAGGTCACTTCTTTTTTGGATTTTGTTATTTCTTTCATGAAAATGACAGTTAAGATGCATTTTAGGTACTTTGAAACACAAAATGCAGCTCTAGTTGGAATTTCTGGATGTGTTTTTCAAGCCTTTTACTTACTATTTACTTAAATAAGGCATGACTGAAATGATGTTGAGAGTTTATCATGCATATATTGCCTGAAAATAATAATAAGCATCACACAAATGGCAGTAAAATAGTAATATGATGTAAGTTTAGAGTGTGACCTGCCATCTTTTTTTTTTTTAAGTGTCTCCACATGTACGTAGAGTGTGAGAAACACTCATCTAAACAGCGTCTCCCCTCCTTCACTGTCACAGAGAAAGTGCAAAAGCATTATGACAGTAATTAAAATATCTGTCACTCGCCCCCTGAAGAGGAGAATTATCATGGGCCAGTTCAACAGTCCAGTTAACACTCATTTTAAAGCAACATTAATTTGCTCTCAAGAGAAAATATTTTAAGTCTTTTCTTTTTTTTTTCCTCGCCTATTTTTCTGCCCTTGTTCAAGGTCTGAGAAACAGTGGCTCATTTCACTGTGAACGACATTATATTTATCATGGCTGCATCAGGGAGCGGATGAACGCTGCTACTGCTGCTGATGATGATGAACCTGCTCCTGTCTGGAAGGGCTGTTTCTTGGTAGACAGCGCCACCCGCTGACCACGCCAGGTCATAGGAGACATGACAAAATCTTCACAGAGAATGTGAAATTGTGGTGATTGTACTTTAAATGTACATGCCTCTTTTGTACAACCACATAGTTGTTTTTTTCCTGAAATATCCTGTAGCACAAAACACACCGACATGCCCCAACGTTTTATTTACTGTACTGTATGTACTTTCAATCCAAACAAAGTCAATAAACTCTCCAAATAGCAGCAGTGGTTCGCAAATTGGGGCCCTTATGGGTCCTTGGCACAATGCCAGGGGGTCCACGCAACATTTCCAGATGTATCTACTAAAACGATCATCATACTGAATATATAGGCCTACATTTTCACTTTTTTTAAACAAAAGGCATCAGAAAAACATTCATTTTCATTATGTAAACTGAAATCATTCACAGCTTACCTTCTTGTTACACAGTTTATAGTCAAATTATTCCAATAAAAATGTGTAATTTCTTTTGTCTCATAAAGAGCCTTGCCTGTAACAAATCTGCATCTGCATGTCACAGAACTACTTTACAAAGTATGTCATCAACAAGAGTCAAGTTGTCCGTCAGCTGATGTCCGAGTTTGTCATATACAGATAATCTAAAGTTGATTCAAAGGGCATGTTCATTTTAGCTTTAAAACACAAAACAAGCGATCTCGACAGCGAGACATGAGCTTAAAAGTGAATTTACACTTACATAAATATAGGTACAGGTTGTATTTCATTTTCTGTCGATAAACCCTCCTAAACATGACACACTGGACCTTAAAACACTTTTAGAGATAAGATATAAAGTCAGTGCTCAGTGACCAGCACCCTGTGGTCATCACAGGATGTTTGCAGAACATGCAGCAGTTCACTGTTTTTCTTTAAAGCTCTCTCTCTCTTTATATATATATACGTGCTCTGCAGGGAGACTATTGTGGCTCCAGCTGGTAATGTGTTTGCTCGGTTTCGAAAGAAAACCTTTATCAAGCTTCAGATACATCAACATTTCCCATTTTTACTTTTGTTAAATAACCCTGAGATGAGAATGTTTTGCTCTAAAATGAAGGTGGATACACAAACAACAATGCCTTAATTCAGTGTCAGTGACAGAGAAGAGGGCCTCACAGGAAAACAAAACATGCCATATCCTGTTGCATTCACAGCATGAATCCTAGAACAAAGCAATTTAAATAACCTCAGTTTTTCAAAAGTTTGCAAAGGTTGCAAACATTTGGAATACTAAAAAGCTTCAACAAACAAGTGCATCATAAGCAATCGGACAATAAAAACAAATTAATCATATACAGTGCTTAACAAATGTGTAAGACCAAATCTTTCAAAAATGTGTTTAAAATTAAAAAGTTTTTATTGTTATTTATTTGGCAAATAACAATCTGAATTCACAAATTTGAGCCAGTTCCCTGGGCTTCTCTGAGAAATGAATCAAGCATCACATTCAGCCACTAAAATGATTTTTTTCCTGTTCTGGAATGCAAGTAAATAACTATAATTTGACATCTTAATCAAGAAATAGTAATGTGCTTTAATATTTTTTCAGTTTTTTGTAAAACAGTAAATTCATGGATAACAATAATTCTTATATTTTAGCATTAAAAATGTCATTTGAGATAAAGAGCTTGGTGTATTGACCATTACAGAAACATAAAACAATGATTTTGATAATTACCAATGCTGTTAATTTAGGGCAGCTGTGGCCTTGCGTGATGGTCTAATACATTTGCTGAGCACTGCACATGTGCCAAATGCCATATGCAAATTTAAGGAAACACTTTAGACTTAAAACCCTTTCATTTGGGGGACACCATGTCCAGTTTGGAGTCAAAAGCACATGGCTTTTGTTACAGATGACAAAATGTGTGTTCAATGTGTTTTTTGTGCTAAATCCCACAGTTCACATTGGACAAACTAAAAGCAAGGTTGTTTTTTTTCCATATATATATAGTAACAAGTAGCCTGGAGGCAAACACATCAGCATGACCAACCACTACTGTGATGTGTTTAATGTCATCAGGGCCCATGGACTGAGAATTCAAATATATCATTTCGGCCACATTACACACACATATGCAAATAAATCCATAACCAGGTTAGAATAAAATTATTTAGACACAATGTCCCTACAAAATCCATTATGGTATAACTATATTATGCTCATTAAAATCCTAACAAGCTCTGCAACATTCCTGATTGGTATATTGATGAAGTTTTGCTGGATTACTGCAGTTTCTCCTCCAGAGCTTGTAACATGGGCTGTGATTACTGAGAGAAATCCTAATGTATATACAGCATTTAACACATAATTTACACTCTCTAATTCTACAATGGCTTGATCTGCTTGTCAATAGGAGAGCTCAGCGTTGAACAACAGCCACGTGTCAGTGTCTGAATTTATTATCCCGCTCTGCCCCGCTGATGTGTCGTGTGGATTAAGGCCCTGACTTGATGAAGTGCAGTTGCAAATTAATTGAGGATCACTATCAGTTACACTACGGCCTCTCCACACTCATGCGTGCACACAACAAAGTAATTAGCTTTCTGTTAATTAGGTAATTAAGCAAATGAAAAGGAGCTCCTCTTGATTTCCAAAGGGGGATGGATGGCTTTCATGCATGTGCTCCCCCCCCCACCCACTCTTGTTGCTGCTCGAGGCTGAAGCATTCAACACATAATGAGAGGAGGAGGACGTCTGAGGAAGCAGTACACATGGTAACGAGTAAAAAAACTGGTAAATCACTGAGGAGAAGTGGAAATAAACAGATTATGATACCAAGTGCTGTTTTGAAAATATTCAAAAGCCATTAATACATTAATATGGCATGGCTTTTTCTCTGATTCCAGAAATTAAACATGATATGATGAATGAAAATTTAATCCGTACATCTTATGTGTTTAATTGCTTACTATTCCTTATTTTCTGTTTCCTGCTCAGGGACTGCAGATGTTAATTAGCGTATTATTATAGTTATTATTAATAATACATGTCATAATAAAACATGACATTAGTGAAGCAGTTCTGTTTATTTTGGAATGTTACAAAAGTGCATTTCCAGCATCCACAACTATCTGATCTCTGAATAGATAAATTGAATAATAATTACATAGATTTATAAATTACATCAATCTTACATCAGATTTTGTCTCTGTTTTTGTAATTTTGCAGGGCGATCTTGAAAAAGACTGTTTGCCCTCAGTAGCTCTTCCCTGTTTTACATTAAAAAAAGATGACAGTGATGAATTTTTCTATCAATTTTCTAAATGACATTAACACCACACCAATATATCCATGCGGTTTACACACACACACACAGAGTGGTGTGGTATGGTGTATGCAGTCTATGTTGACTCACATAAACCTGAGTCAGGGCAGGAAGGACCTGTGTTTAGAACAACAAACCGATGATAAGACATAATTACACAGAGTTTTGCTGACACCATGTCATATTCAGTAATTGCAGAGTGAGATGCAAAGTCATAACCAAAACACTTACCTCATTGTCAAAGCGTGCAGGTAATATCATTTAAAAACCTTTTGTTTTGCATTCATTAGTCTCGTCACACGGATAATGAATTATTTAGCTTGTCGCAGAAATATGACTCACAGTTTTAACAACACTGACAATTAGGCTTTGTCCGAGGTCCAAGGTCAGAAGGAGGTGTATCAACCTGCGTCAGTATTAATCACAGTAGATTTATAATGCCCATGCCCATAACTGCACCATGCATATTCCCTGGTACACTATATGGACAAAATGTTTCTGGACGCCTGACCATCACACCAACAGGGACTGTAATGATGTCATCCAATACATGCAGTACTAATATGGAGTTGGTCTCCAGCTACTGTATAACTATAGTTATAGCTATAACAGCTTCCACTCTTGGAATGGTTTTCACGAGATTTTGAAGTGTTTCTACGGGAATTTGTGTCCATTGATGAGGTCAGGCACTGACATTGGACGAGAAGGCCTGGCTCGCAACCACTGTTCCAGTTCATCCCAAAGATGCTTGACGGGGTTGAGGTCAGGGCTCTGTGCGGACCAAACCATGTTTTTATAGTCCTTGCTTTGTGCACTGGGGCACAATCACATTGGAATAGAGAAAAGGTCCTCAAACTGTTGCCACAAAGTTGGAAGCATAGCATTGTCCAAAATGTCTTGGTGGGTGCCCAAAGCCTAAAAGATGGCCCCAATATAATTAATATCAATAATTGACAGGTGTGGCCAAATACTTCTGTTCATAGTGTACACTGCAAGTCTGAAATATGCATGTTTGCTCTTTGGGCTGACTACTTACCACATTCCACATCCACAGCAAGCTGTTTCACATTTTCATGTCACCTACAGGGAGCATGTGCAGTCATCACATGCACGGTCCACAAAGTGGAAATTTATCACATAGACCCTGGCAGACCCTTGCAAAACACCCAGAAGTGGAGGACTCTGGCCTAACGGAAAATTAGGACAAACACCTGCTGAAGTATACAATACCTCTCTTGCCGAAAGTCAGCCTTCTCCTCCAGGAAACTGAAGTTTGTGTAACTTTGTAAAGTGCTATCTCCCACCAAAAAATGGACAAAAACATGATTGCTGATCTACTACTGTCTTAAGTCAGCATCTGTAGTTAGGTGTGAATGTGCATGCATAGACATCGTTAGTGCAGAGTGGAAGTAGATGCGCTCTCTACTGGTTTTTAAAATTACTGATGAGCCTTCAAAATGTATTTTATAACCTCAGGGGACATAGAGGCATCACTAAAATCTCAGCATGCTTTTCATCTAATTGCTCACCCTCAAACCTCTTAACAAGACACTTTCACATCAACGTATGTTTACTTGGTTGTTTGACATATTAAAAGATGAAAACACAAATTTTATGGGGTTGTGTCTGCTTTGGTTTGGTTTTTGTCAGTTTAAAAAAAAAGAAAAAAAAAAAGCTGAAATGCTGCTATTCCAGACTTACTACCACAGAGAGAATTGCTTTAAACAGGATAGACTGCTTTTGAGACACCTTTGCAGCATTTATACATGGTGCCAAAATAGTTTAAACCACACTGCTAAACATTCAACTCTAAATTTTAATTTAATTTTTAAGATTTTATCTCCAGAATATCATCTGTACTTGACTGAGTCTTGGTTGAAAAGTTAGCTAATCAAAGATTAGCATTAGCACTGCTAAGGTATCTGCTAATTTAGCTGACACACACAAAACTAGATATTTATACTACATCATTTTTCACAGCAACCTTTTTGACATGGAATATGTAGTTGTGGGTAGATACAAGTGTTCTGAGTGTCATAATATAATTAAGCCTCATGTTAAAACCTCACTGCCATTAGAGACAAATATTTTAAAAAATATCGGGCAGCCAGAGACACTGCGCTTAACAAATGCTAACGTTGCTCCATGATGCAAACATTTGTAACACCATGATTCACAAACTGTGGTACATTTATAATGGCAATAATAAATGAGCTCAATATTTTCTCAGGTACTGTCTCACTGAACCACTGTGCTAACACATTATGCTAACTTGAAAACGTGAAGTTAATGTGCTGTTATCTTGATATTATAAATAACAACAAAGCTATTTTGAAGACTGGGGCGTCTCTATGAAAATTCCTAATCAGAAACAGCTGCAAATTATGTAATGTTAAATCTATATCAAAAAAAATATATATCTGGCATTCTATCACTAGCTTGATTTGAAAGTTTAGAAATAAATAACTGATTTACAGTCTTGGGAAATCATTGCTGTATAGGCTACTGCTAAATGTTTATGCTTTATGGTCCTTATGCATGTTGGACCACAGCTCATGGCACTTGGTATAAATTATCTAATTAATGATAGCTGAGTTATTCCATTTAGCTTCCCGAGTGTCGGGGTGCATGCAGGTTCACTGTCACACTGTCCTGACTTACAACTGCTGAACAGAATCCAACACTTTTGCTGCTAAATCATGTCTTTAAAGCAATTATTTTAACACCTGTATTTGTACCCCTGTTATTGCAATGAGTGAGAACTTAGAAGTTTTCAGTTTTAACGTTTAATATTTTGTCTTTGTCCTGTATTTAATGGAATATGGGTAATAAAGGGATTTGCAAAATATCACAATCTGTTTTTATGACATTTTGAACAGGGCCCCATTTATTTCATGTTGGGGTTGTACTGTAGGTACAATCAGTTAAAATGAGGAAATACATACATTATAAATACATTACATTATTTACGTTTATGAGCCAATGCATCACACCTAAATAATTAATATTAATATTTTTCCTTTGAGAGGTATGTTCCCTCTTCACATGTTCTGGGAATGCCTGCCTGTTGCTTGTTTACGTAAAAGTATTTCCTCTCAGTCGTCATATTCTCTTTGACTATGTATCAGTAAGTACTTTACTCCTGAACGATTTATCTCAGCTGCTGTCTCCAGGGTACCAAAAAAGACTTATCCTTGCTGGCCTTACTGCAGCCAAAAAAGAAATGGTAGCTACGAGAGGGAAATACCCTGATAGTCTCTCAGTGAGCTTTCTCAGTGAGCTGCAAAGGTACGTCCTCTCTCACTTTACACATTAATTACAATGACACAGCACAAACTGTGTAACATGTAGGTGGAATGCAATCTGCACAAAATAGCTCAGCTTAAGTGAAACATGCTGAAACAGCATTCCATTCAAACTACAGTGGTTACACTGCACCTCAACAGATATCTGTTGATGAAAATTACAACCTGCAAGAAGAAACAGAGATAATGTGCATTTTACATTTACATTTTATTTACTTACGTCCATTCCACTGCAAAAATCATGTTTACAAAGAAATTATTGTTCCTTTACAACCAATTCGTCAACTGTTCCAAACTACAAAATTGGTGAGACATACAATAACACCAGAGGCTTCAAGTTTACTGTAGCCTGCACTGCAATAAAGCAATATTAACTAGAATTAACCCTGTTAGGTAACAGAGTGCAACTGGTCAGAACCAGATGTAAATAAAGGTGAAAAAATATACATTTGAACTTTTTACATTACAAGTGATGACTGCACACTGACTCAGTGACTATTACATATCTCCACATCTCTATTTGACTTTTTTTGACATTTAAGATCGACACATAAGTTTAAACGGGTGAATGCTGTGAGCCGGTGTTGCTTCCTTTACAGACATAGTAATGCTACATTTGTTTCCCTCTCAGTGTTTTACGGATGTTAGGATGCAGTTCAATATGCACAGCTGATTTATTAGCAGGGGGGCACAAGTAAGGACAAGCACTAAGGTGCACCACTATTTGAGCAGAAAATGTGCAATGTCTTCAAAGTGATACAGCAAAAAATCCATGACTCCCTTTCAGAGAGCAGAGGAGTTTGCTTTCAACTATTTTATTCAAAGAAATGTCAAATGTAGAGTGGTGTGGAACTTTTAAAGAAGCACCCTTCAGAACTGATTTTTCCCTTTAACTTTTGCTGGAAAGAAAAAGAAAAATTCTTAAAAACCACATCTTAAGTTTCTAAGGGCCACATCTATGCCAGATTATGTTCGGATTCCATGTGTTAGCTTTGTGGCTGAGGGACACTGATTCAAATCAGAAGTCATTTGCAGTATTTTAAAGTGTGCCCCTGCTTTAAAATGTGATGCATTTTATAAAAAAAAAAAAAAACTGAACAGGAAATTCACTCCTCCAATCAAAGAAGTCGAAAACCCAGCTGAATAAAAACACTGTCTTATATCGGACACACTAAAGTGCTTTGGCACCAAGTAAGCAAACTTATTTAAAATATTTCATGTTATGAACTAGAGGGGTGAATGTCTCAGTACTAACTACGATTTAGGTTTTTTAAAGGGTTACATAGGCATCAAATTTTTTCTTTAAAAACAGTGTACTAATGATCCATAACTGAACAATTAAAACAGGAAATGAATTATACTGTGCCTCTGATTGTAGCATATCATATACAGTTCATACAGTCTAGTGGTAGTGGGGGTTGCCTATATGTGCTTACCCAATCTGTTTTTTTTTCTAATTTAAACTTTAACAAAATTATTGGCTGAGAAACCTAAGCCACACTATCCTACTGAAACAGGACAAAGAGAGATGTGGTGCAGTGATCAGCTGTTTTTCTATGTGCCTCCCTAGTTGATTTTGATAGAACATGTTTAATTAAACAATTTAAACAATTACCTCTGCTTTTTGCCGCCTCTATAGTAAACAACATTTTTTTTCTGGGCCGTGACCTATGTAGTGACACAGTCCTCCTAAAAGTTAACAGAAAGTGATCAGCTATTTCTCAACTGGTCCACTACTTAACATGTATTGAAGTGTGAGGCCATTCATGACATCATGGCAAGCAAGCAGAGGCAAATATATACAGAGCACTGAGATGTGAGTTCCTTAAAGTTACCAATAACTGATTTTTCTGCATCTGTTCATATGAACAGAAAGTTAGGATACATCAAAGGTCACGCTCAAACCCGGTATTTACATTAGTCTTCAGTACGACTGACCACACCTGGCATAAAATACATAAAACAAGTATTAACCACTGGAAAAAAAACATATTGTGGTTCCCCTCAAACCGCCTCCAACTGCGGTTACTGTGATCAGATCTGAGGGCCATTTCAGGACAGATCCAGAGCATGTACTTTGGCCATGACAAAATCACTGACAACCAATGTTAACACCAGGTCTGAACAGAGTCTAAGAATCAGCATGAACAGAGATATCGGACAGATCTACGAGTTTAAAACATACAACATCATAGATTGTGAGGTCCATAGCTGGAACTGGACCATTACAGTGCAGTTTAGTATTGCAGGAAAACTACTGAACTCTGAATGAGAGCTACCCTGGAATTACACATTCTCTGAAGAATTCAGACATTTAAGACCCCACCCCCATCAAAAAGAAACAAGGCATCAGTCATTAAAAGTTATAAAAATATATGGATAACATTTTGTTGTCCGATGCAAAATAATATCCTCGATTAGGCTGCAGACAGAGCCTTTACATCAAGGCAGGTAAAGAGTCCAGGGTTGTTGTTTCTTTTTAAGAGAAAAAAAAAAGTGCAATACCATCTAATGTCTTGAGCGTCCTCCCTCAAAGGCATGATGGTCCATGTGAGCTGAAAAAGTAAGTAAATCACAATGAGACCTGTGATCTGTTCAGCACAGAGCACATTTCAGAGCTTTACCACAAAGTTTTCAATTAGAAAAAGCAAAATACCTGTACATACCCATAGCCTAGAACTGAATAATAAAAGGTATATACCAGGACAAATCCAAACCAAAAGTACAGTTTGTAATTATTCACTAAACTGAATATTGAACAATTTAGTGACAAGGCTAGCTGATGTGACTGTACTATTAGAAACACACCATCATTAATCTTATAACACATACATTTCTTATTTACACCGTTGTCTCTTCTACAAGGACTTTAAAGCTGTGATAAAGATGCATGTCTTCACAATCTAAAATACATAATAAATACAGTGCTGTGCGTCACTGTAACCACGCTCTTGTGCAACTGCTTTTGCAGAGGCAGTTTTAGAAAGAGCTGCTCAATAACAGGAGCTGCCATCATTTTTATTCCACTTAAAGATAAAACTGAAGTCACTGTCTTTGGAAACAGGGAAGAGAGACTTAGAGGTCAACACTCCGCTTTAGTCAGCAAACCTGAAAACTACAAACCAAGCCAAAATGCTTGAGTCTCTACATTTTAACAGCCATATTATGCAATTACAAAGTAGGTCGGTGAAACTTTAGTTTCACTTTCAGCCTGCAAGAACATATCAAGGATTAAAGGTCTTCTGGCAAAGCAGGAGTGGGGAAAACATGCATTTATCCTCAGTCGACTGTATGTGTTCATACAGAAGAGGACACACTTTTATTTGTGTCAGGGTTGTTTCTAATTAGGTTGCTGCAACGCTTAAACTTATTGCCATTTATTTTCCTCTGACTTCATCTAATTAAATGTGAATGTGTTCTGTTTCTTTGCTCCTCCATCTTCTGACATTTTATGGATCCTAACCGCAAATCATTGAATCAATAAAAAATAATCACACATTAACCGATAATAACACTGAGTCACAAGTAGAGTCAAAAAAAGGTCATACTTACGCTTATAAAAAACGGCTTTAAAAGATATGTACGGGAGGAGATCATGGACCTTTCCCAAGATATTTGCTTCATTAGCAAGTGTTGCATCTTTATTCCAGACTTGTACAACATCTTCTCTGTCTCGGACGCTAACACTGACACCAACGACCTCATCATCTGTGCAACAAAAGAAGAAGAAAAATGGCACAAATGTTAAAAGCTCGGTCAATTTGACCTGAACTCAAAAGCTATGTTTAGAAGAAAAGAAAGAAAAGATTATACCTGAGGAACAGTAATCTGCAAACTGCTCTCCAATAGTAGCAAGTAACAATTCTTTCCATACTGCAGACTGAAACAGAAACATAGAGAACGTAAGTCATTCAGTCATTTAAAAACTCTTATTTTTAAGTGAAGGTGAACACCTACAGTGCTTTCTTTTGGTATTTTCATCTTCCATACTCCTCCTTTTGCATTGCTTTCTTCTTCCCTGGTGGAGTCATATATGTAAGAAAAACATGAGCCACTTCAGTATTATAAACACAGAATAATCTGAATTGCCTGTGAATTTTACAATAATGATAATAATAATAACAACAATTCTATAACAATAACAAAAATCTAACCAGAATATTCAGTAACTAAATGTGCAAGTTGAAACATACTATGTAGAGAAACAAACGTGACACAAATATTCTACACAATGAGATTATATACAAAGTAAATTCAAAGCTGCGACTGATATGATTGCAAGCACAATTATTTTCATAATCGATTAACCTATTATATTAACGATTCGATTAGTTGTTCACGTTGAACAGTGTTTCCGAAACCTTCACATGATGATTTTCTCAAATGACTTCTTTTGTCCACAAACCAAAATGATTCATTTTTAGTGTAGGTGAATGTGCATAGGTTTTTTTTTTTTTTTCCAAATCATGTGGAATCATCCACATGAAAACACAAGGGTGAAAACAGGATTTTCATGTATACAACAAATACCCTACTTTGGGAAAACGATATCATAGTCCCACCTCTCTTGTGCTGGCATTCACTGTCCCTATCTTCATTGTTGTTGTCATCAACCTTCTCTTGAGATTGTTCGACAGTGCTGCCAAATACTTTCAGTGAAAAATAAATAAAGCCGGCTTGAAAAGACGCTAGATATCAAAAGAACATGTCCTGTCCTCAGAGACTTCAGAAAAAAGTGTTAAAGATTAATAGTGAAACTGAATCGTAAAAATAAAAAAAAGGGAGGAGAAAACAAAACCTATTTCCACAGACAGTGTTTTTACTTGAATGAACCATACAGGTGAGTGATTGTTCCGCACACAGTCAGCTGCACTGCACATCCACAGTTCATTCTTGTCTATGACTGTCTGTGTGGACACAGCGTTTCTCCCTCTCACTCTCTGTGTCGACGGTCATACGGACTCTCTGCCTGCAGTAAATACAGCTAAATGAAGCTCACTCATGTGGCAGAACGGGACGTTTCCTTCACAGAAAGTAGTCAGGTTTTTGCAAGAAAGTTGTTGATCGCTTATCAATGGGGGTCAGAAAAGTCGTCGTTGGAAACACTTATTGGATTTGTTTGCTTTATGATAACTTTTTTTTCCCTTCCTTTCCCATGGCTTGAATCATCCTGTCTCTGTTTGTGTACAACTTCTTGTCCGTTTTTGGTGTAGCAGCGTTACAGGCCTGGAATAAGTTCTACAGCGTTTAGAGTCATTTTGTGTGGTTTCATGTAGATGGGTGACAGTTCCTGAAACAATGCCGTGTTTACATGAAACCTTTTTAAAAACATGTGGATATGGCCTTGATGAGGTCTTTGTTATATGGAGCAAAGACACCAGAAAATATTCATATTTAAGAAGCAGAAAAATCTGAACTTCCTTTTAATGACAAAGAAAAGAAACATTCAAACCCATTAATGGATTATGAAAAAGGGTTGATGATTAATTTAGTAATCCATTATTCACTGCAGCAAGCATTGTCTGTGAAGGACCTGAGGACATCACGCAAGTATATATGAGGTTTGAGTTCTTCGATGGACATCATTCTAACATTTACTGCACTGACATCAGCTTTTACAGTGCCTCTCTACTTTTTTTACCCACATTTTGACCTGCAGTTATAAGTAGTCCTCTGTTTAGGCCAGTGGAACAGAATATCATATTTGCAATAACAGACTCACCACAGTGGCCTTCGCTCTCCTCGCATTAAGTGATAACTACATCTCAAAGGCAGGGCTGTGACTGGAGGAATGTTGTTGTATACACTCCAGAACATCTGCAAACAGAAGCAACAGATGACCTTCAATTCACACCGATACTGATACAGACATGTGAAATATGATGCCTCAGCCATTAGTTATCTTTTTTTGTAAACAAAATGCATGATAAAACTATTTAGATGCAATATTAGAGCTCTAACATGTAGAAAGAGAGTCACTTGTGTGTCTCTCTCTCTCTCTCTCCTCAGTCTCCAACAGAAGTTTCATGACACATCAGCCAAATCTTTCCACCTTACAGTTTACATTAGGTGCATTTTCAGACCACAATACTACAGTATAATATGGAGTTTCCATAATGGTGTACCTCTCTTCCCCAGTCTTTTTCAGGTTTGTTATTGCTGAACTATACAGTCCACCATTACTGCACTGAAGCTTATAATGATGCAGGGGGAAACAACTTGGGCTGAATAAATAATAGTTTTCAAATATAATTCACAATTTGAAACAATGCAATAAACAAAGCACCCTGCAATTCAGGATAAACTGTATGTTATGCAGTGCATCTGACCCAGGTTCTGTTAATGGTTTCAGTTGTGGTAACTCATGTCGGTAAGTTCTCATCCTTGTGTTAGACTATTATATTTTCATGGCATCTGATGGGGTAATGTTTCATCCATCCATCCACCTTCTACCACTTTATTCTCCACAAGAGGGTCACTGGTGCCAGTATCTTTTAAATCTGTTATAAATGTGAAAATTCTTCTGTGTTAAAAGTGACAATATCCTTAGCAAACACCTAATTTACCCTAAATTAACCTTGTCTGCTGCACTGTTCTTCTTCATATGAAAACATGTGATTAATATGCAGATTAATTAGGAGGTTTCAATTAGTTCGTTTTAAAATTTAATGGGACAAACACGCTTGATTTTCTTGATGAAAATCATTAGAGAAACTTTGCATTCCCCTTTCATATAATCCACCAGACCATGGAAACACACGGTATACTGTAGACACACAAATTAAGTTCAATAAAATAATTTAATTATAACTAAACAAAGCCAAATATAATATGACCTCGGTAAAATGCACTGCATTAACTTTCCAACATAAAGCGTTTTCTATTTTCTCATATTAATGAAACTCTGCTTAGGCAAACCTACTTGCACCAAGGATAACGAGGCTCTTGAAAACAACACCACATTTTACCTGAACACTCTGTACTGTGTAGATCTTCTTCAGGTTGGATTCACATTCTGCAGCGGTCGTTCCTGGTAATGACCTAGAACAACAAGTGAAAACTACTTCAGTCAACAGGAAATGGCAATAACAGGTGACAAGTCCTCTCTCTCACACATACAAACATAAATATGTGTACGACTTCAACTAATGATTATTTTCATAATCGATTAATCTGTTGATAATTTTCTCAATTCATCGTCTGGTCCATAAAATGTCAAAATTGTTCAGTCTGAATGACTTGCTTGTCATATGGAGCAGAGAAACCAGAAAATATTTACTTTTAAGAAACTGAAAATAAAGAAAACTTGTTTCAACTACAAACAAACATTCACACTGATAAATTGATTATAAACTGAGTTGACGATTTGTGCTGTCCTAGTGTACAATGCTACTGATAAGATGATGTAAAATGAGACTTATACAGTAATACAGTAACAAGACTGAATACTGTCTTCGGTGTCTGTCGGTAAACCAAGAGAAATGTTCTTTACAAAAATACCTGGACAGTAGTGTTCTGTAGTTTTCAGTTTACAACACAAAAACACTGCCAAATGTACCAGTCATCATATTTGATGTATTCTTTATGACTTTACCTTTCATTTATGCATGTAACAAGAATAGTGTCCATAACAAATTGTGATTTAAAGCCTCAGTGTCTTTAATCAGACCAACTAGGGCTGGGTCACACAGCCAATAATGTGTGATCTGGATTTACATTTTCAGGCAACGATTGTGATAAATGAGAGATAATTGAAGACTGATTTGGCTTCTGAGTGACAAGCCCATATTGGAAACTACTACTCATCCTCGACACACATAACTCGTGGTATACCTCAAGGGTCAAACAGAGGTCCACATTTATTCTCGTTATTGCTGTGAAACTGTTCAAATACATTTACAGCCTGATAAAAGATTAAGATTAAGACTAAGATTAACAACAATGTTCTGATCTCATGAAAAAGGCATAATATAACGTCATGGGTACATTTTAATGACATGTTTGAGTAGGACACTTTTCACCACCAACTAATTTTGACAAAAATAGCCCCAGGCTAGAACTAACACAGTACTACACGTCATTTGTCTGTGAGACGAGGAGAAGCCTGTTCTCTGGAACTGTGCTACTTTTGGAGCAGACAAGAGAAGACTCAGTCTCAAATTCACTGAAAAACTCTCCTTCCTCTGTTTCCTGCTAAGACTCACAACTCCAGAAACTGCACTTACGTGACTTCAAAAATGACACCATACAACAGGTATCATCTCATGCTGGCTTTGACTTTTCTGTTGAGTCAGTCACAGCAGTGTAAATAAACAAAGATGGTGTTAAAAGCAAACATTCTCCCGCTACATTTGCTCCTGGAGGCCTGTGTTCAGCTGTGGCCTTGAATCCTATATTTGCTGCTCCAAACTCAGAAAAAAATGGAGGGCAGTGGCGGATAGGGGTTTACCTGTCCAGCCAAAACGTCCAGGGTGAATGCAGTGGCAGCGTGACGTCCTCTTTGTGGTTCTTTGTGATATTTTCCAACTCTTTCTCGTCGATGTCTATGTCGCTTCCAGAGGAAACTGTCTGTCCGCTCAGGCCGCCTCTGTCCATCTGTACATCTGTGTGATCCGCAGGGACCGCCATCTTTTTCAGCTTCAGCAACAGCAGGAGGAAGAAGAAGCTCAGAGCTAAACCTTCAAACCGCGTCTCTGTGCGATTTCTTCAAAACAATGTACAGCCGGTTTGGCTTTATCTCTGCATACAGAATCACACCGCTTTTCCGCCTACCGACCGGTGACGTAACTGCGTCACGTCGCAGTTTGTCCAGACCACAGAGCAGGAAAAGAAAGAGAGGTATCACTCTGTCTGGTTTTCAGGTGGCAGAAAACCGAACCGTCATCACGGAGGTACATTTAACTGTAGCATACATACTGTATGTCAAACTATCTCGGTGAAACACCCAAGCGCCATTATACTCGAGAGACAGAGACGGACAGAGACTTTCGTTCTTACTTTGTGTTCATTTCGTCGTAAACTCCCCTGCAAGACGCACATTGATGGCATATATTCTGCAGGAGGATAGACTAAAATCTACTGTGTGAGGAAGAGGATGAGTAAAGTCAGATTTCTCACCCTCAGATTGTATAATATTGTTCATGACTTTATATATTACATATTGCATTATTAAATTACATTACATTATGGTGTCTGTTTTTCCCTCCATTGTTCCCACTCATTCATTAGAGAGAACAAAAACTGTGGAGTGTGAATGTACACCAGAAAATGTGCTTTTTAAAAAACCCAAGTGAGGCATCCTCCTATATTGCTATCTTCAGTCTCAGGCCTCTTGTTTCAGGTTTACATTCATACTTTGCAAGCTCTAACAAGACAATTGTAGGTGAATCCTGGGTCAAAGTTATTTGACCCAGTAATATGTAGACTCAAATGTATACAGATGAGTGTCCATGTATATACATTTTATAACTGGTCCATGCAAACAATGTGAGCAAAACTAATCAAAATAATAATCTACGTATTGTCGTTTTTATTTATCTCCGGTGCACACACTGTTGAACATAGCCAGTCTACTCTAATGCTACAAATTATTTCTGCAGCAATGCATGGTTTCACATCAACACCATAAACATGTGACCTCAAAACTAACCAACAAACAAATAAACAAACAAAGCCAGGCAGAACAAGCATGGTCATTGAAGTATAGAAAAAAAAAAAGAAAATGGTAATGTATGTTTGGGTGCAGTTCAGTTATTGAAATAAACATAAACAAACAAAAACATTTGTCTATTATACTAATTATTTACAATAAATTATAGTGACCTACTGTGTAAAGACAGTGTCTAATAGACTGTAATTTACTGTAAATATACAGAAAGTGATTTTCACATGAAAGCAATACAACTAATGAATGTGAAGTCAAATATTTCACAGCACTAGATTTGGTGGAAGCCCCGCCAAATCCATTTTGTTGGTTCTATTTTGGTCCCTATATGAATGTTATTCCCTCTCAACAAGGAGTAATTTTGTGCTGCATTTGTGTTCCGTGTTCATGATACTGCAGGCATCAGACTGCAGAGGGCGCTGGAGAATCACTGCAGCAGCAGACCGCAGCTTTGTCACATGACGGAAACTTGTAATTCGAAAAAAGTCCTGCTGAGAGCAAGAGGTCTAATAACAAATTATTATGACAACTTGTGATTATTTGAGACTGGACTGTCTCTCACCCCTGTGCATTGTTGGAGTCATGCTGTGTTTGTTTGAGAAAAGAGGGAACGTTTCCTTCTCTTCTGCTGTTTTCAAGCCACTTGACAAATCCATTGCCATTTTCTTAAAGGTCAGCTTTAACCTCCTTTGTCAGACCATCTTTTGTTGATTCTTCGTCTCTGCATATACTGCAATATACAACCATTTACTGCAGTTAGAGCCACATAGTTCTACCTTTATGTCAGGATATCAGTTAATTTTGTTCATTCTGCCAATATGTTATTAAAACAAATACAGTTTTCCATTTAGTTAAAAAAAACAACAAAAAAAAAAAAACAATCAGTATCTCCCTGTATGAGGTACTGACTGACTCATTAGTTATTGGGGATTTTATCTTTATTTCAAATGCTTTAACGATCAATGGTTTGCTGTGGCCAGTTTATATTTTAACAACCTAAGAAAAGTGTCTAATCTACAACTTTGACATTACATGAGATTACATGTCTTATGAAAGGCAATTCAGTTTTTCATTGCATTGTTGTACTCTGGCGTGTGTAATACATGTACAGTTGTGATTGTTCTACTCAGCACACAGCGTAAATAAATAAAGATAAATACAGAGTGTGTTGTTTCAGAGCCAAAATCCAATAGCCAAAGCAAACACTAGAATGTACTCATGCGTTTTTGTTAAATGCAAACAGTGAATCATGTCCCACGGGCAAATAACAAATCCAATTATTCACTTTACATTATTATCTTTACATTACAATGCACAACAAATCACAGACACCACAGAGAGTAAGTCTGAGTCCAATTGCTGTCAAGGGCAGGGGCGTTGTAACATGTTTCTGTTAGTGAGTTCCCCTTATTGTGTGTCTGTTATGTTACCTCGCCTCTTCCTGTTGTCATGATGTAAAAGTACACAACTTCCTCAGCCTTTACATTGTGTGTTGTGTGCCTCTTATGTTTTACAGGCTTTCTTGTGATATATCAATGTATGTGTAAGATTTAATTTGTTTAGCTCGTCCACGTGATAATTCACTGTTATTTTGTAAACATATTCTTGGAATAATGGTCCTGTGTGGAGTTTGTATTGGCAAAAATTGAATATACTCCCCCTAAATACACCATGGTGTAGCGCTGATGGTTACAATATCACCAAGCACTGCAACAACTTTTGATCAGACACCATCACACCCCAAAAGTTATACATGCTCATTTATTTTTATCTTCAAAAACACACCCTTGGAATTTGTAATAATCATTTTAGCATCAGATTTGTTTGATGGTGTTTGGTCTGCTTTAATATGAGGGGCCCCTCGGTCCGTTTAACGTGGAGCCCCCGAAACTCTTTTGAACCGCGTCTGTGCCAGTATATAGTCATGGCAGGAAAGTGAGACCCCTGTTCGCCCCTCCGCCTCCTCCTCCCCACCAGCTGATGCTGATCCACATGCGTGCGTACGTGCGTCGCCTCCTTGACGCTGCTGTGTTCGTGTGTGATTTCAACCCGGATCCAGAGCTGTGCAGGCGCCTCCACCTCTTCGACCACCTTCAACAGATATGTTTGCCTTCATACGAGCCACAGAATATGCTGTCGTTTTAGCCGCGAGTTCGCCAAGGACCTCCTCCGCCATCTGTGGAAATTGAGATGTGTTTTCTGTTGAGCGGACGCCGCTATGAAGAAGAGTTGGTGCGTAAACCTGCGGACTGTCTCTGCCGCTGTCATCCCGCAGAGCATGGAACCACTCGCTGATGGTTTCTGAGGCAGACACTTGTGAGATGAAGGATCGGAAGAAAAGGAAGAAATATTAGTGCTTCTTTTTTATATTGTTGTTCTTTTTGGTGTAGGTGATGAAGCGCGCACACCGACTGATGTGATCCGCTGTGTCTGAGCAGAATTCATATCTGACTTATTGTTTTGTTTTTTGGGGGGTGGATAATTGCGCTGGAACTCTTTTCCATTCAGCTCTGGCAGGAAAGCAGAGCTCGTAGATGTATGGATGTGGGAATACGCAGCACCTACATGGCAAACACGAGTGAGTTTGGGGAGAGCAGCGCGTCCTTGCACAACTATGCGTCCGCGGCCTCTGCGGTCAAACTGGCCTCGCTGGCTCTTATCATGGGCATCAGTTTGCTGGGCAACGCGTCGCTGTCGCTGCTGCTGCTGAAGGACAGCTCGCTGCACAAGGCTCCCTACTACTTCCTCCTGGACCTGTGCGCCGCGGACGTGCTGCGCTCCGCCGTGTGTCTCCCCTTCGTGATGGCAGCGATCGGCGGTGGCTCCGCGTGGCCGTACAGCGCGCTCAGCTGCAGGATCGTCGCCTTCATGTCGGTGCTCTTCTGTTTCCACGTCGCCTTCCTGCTCTTCTGCGTCAGCGTCACCCGCTACATGGCGATCGCGCACCACCGCTTCTACTCCAAGCGGATGAATCTGTGCACGTGCGTGGCGGTGATCTGCATGGCGTGGACGCTCTCCTTGGCCATGGCGTTCCCCCCGGTGTTCGACGTCGGCACCTACAAGTTCATCCGCGAGGAGGAGCAGTGCACCTTTGAGCACCGCTACCTGAAGGTGAATGACACCCTGGGCTTCATGCTCATGCTGCTGGTCATTGTGGGGACCACACATGTGGTTTACATTAAGATGCTGTGCTTCGTGTATGATCACCGCAAAATGAAGCCAGCCCAGTTGGTCCCAGCCATCAGCCAGAGCTGGACCTTCCATGGGCCTGGGGCCACGGGGCAGGCCGCTGCCAACTGGATTGCAGGCTTCGGCCGTGGACCCACACCTCCCACGCTGGTTGGCATCAGACAAGCAACTCACCCTGGGAACAGGAGGCTTCTGGTGCTGGATGAGTTCAAAATGGAGAAGCGCATCGGTAAGATGTTCTACATGATCACACTGACCTTCCTCATCATGTGGGCACCTTATATAAGCACCTGCTACCTTAGGATATTTTGGCGCGGGGCTCCGGTCCCACAGCTGTACCTGAGCATTGCCGTGTGGATGAGCTTCGCCCAGGCAGGAGCCAACCCCATCATCAGCTGCCTGTTCAACAAGGAGCTGAGGCTGCGACTCCGAGCCAGTTTCCCCTGCTGCCTGGGAACACAGACACCCATGGAGCCGTACTGTGTCATCTGAACCAAACTGGCCCCACAACAGTCCACTGACAAACAGAGAGACTGATTGTGGTCCACATGGAGACTGGAATCCACTTCAATTCAGTGTATCCACACTTTTTTACATGTGGGTAAGAGTTTACCAAGGAGCCCATGAAAATCTGAAGAAAAATATCACTTTGATGTTTATCTAAGTTTTAAATAAAAATGAATGTCTGTTATATTCTAACCATTGTTCACACAATGCTGACTAAGTCCCACATGACTCTCTGACTAAAGCAGTGTTTAGATCTCATGATGTCCATGTGTGACATTTCCAGGCAACAGCAACGTAAAGAGTTATGTCGACTACAAACAGGTTGGATTACGACTGAAAACACAATAAAAGCATATAATAGCATATAAGCATAATTCTACTGCTCAGAAAACCTGGTCGTTCATCAGTTTGATGGGCTCACGTCTTGTCACTGCCCGTCCCTGCCCTGCTGCTGCTGTACACACACAAACACTCCCTCCGTCAGGTCTGATAGTATTGCTCGACAGAGGCCTTTTTCAGATAAAGGATGCAGCATATAAATAACGTTACATCATTTCTCTTCACAAGGACCAGAGTCATGTTAGTAATGCTGACAACAGCTGCAAAAAAATCACTAAAAAGTTACGCACTACAGCTTTAATTTCTTTGCGAAAGCTATGAGGCCTATTATGAAACATAGTCAGAGGGCACAGACCTCAGGCTACATCCACCTTACTGTGTTTTCAATTAAAACGCATACTGCTGTCCACCCTATCCCTCTTCTTTAAGGCTCTGAAAACAGGGAAAGTGTTTGAAAACACTGTTGTCTCCTATTTAGTTTGAAAACTCCTGGCAGCACTTTAGTCTGGACTGGCAGAACCTTTCAACCTTGCCACCGCTACTGGCATTCACTTGCTGATTGGATCTTATCAGCCACAACTCGACTATCAGCTATTTCACTTTCACTTCCTCTCTTTTCACTGTCTCTTTCTGCTCCTTTTTACACCAGCACACATGCCTGTTGTAGCAGAATAGTCACATGACATACATTTTATGGTGTATTAGTATGGACGTAGGTTATTTTTGACACACAAAAAACCACTGGATTTATCTGACAACACAATTTCCAAATGGAAGTGCAATAGTGTGGACGTAGCCTCAGTTTCTCAAACACTACAAATGCACAGAAACCTAATCATTTCTTTCTTGAAATCTAAAGTTTTCCTGGCTTACAGAAAACAAGGTAAACAAAAACCTCCTCATTTGAGGCAATAGTGTGCTCTTCTGCATCACAATGAATCCACGTTTAAATTTACACACTTGCATTTACAGGATGTGACGCATCCATTCTGACCATCACGCCTAATTTTCTGACCTATATTCCGCAGCCTGATTTTTCTCTACTACCTATTTTTGGTCCAGTGCAAGATTGTACATTAACTGAATTTTTGGCCGTTTGTGTATTTTTGAAATTACATCACAGTGCAGGTGTCCAAGGTCAGAGACCTGACAGAAATATACAACATTTTACACAAATCTCATTATATTTTTGATTAGGACAGTGTCCCATTTGTAAATATGTAAAGACCCATTTCCCCCCTTTTTCCCATGTTATTTTAAAAACATGTATGCTGTATAATATGTTAGACTTCTTTGTGTTGCACATGAACAGGAGGTTAAAACTGTCATTTAAAAGTAATTCTTATTCATCTTCACGGGTTAGTTGTGTTGAGAAATTGGTTGGTTCATTTTAACCTGCTGCAGGAAATTGATTTTTTTTTTTTAAATAAACAAATAAAGACATTGGGATGAATACTAACAATCTGGTGCTTTGGAAAGGATATTTCATTGTTTGTATTTCTAGGCGAATAAATAAGAAAATGTATGATACGTTGAGCTCTGTTCTTGGTCTGGCTTTGCTCTTGAATGCATCTTGGGTACATATAGTCTAAAATATGTATATGGTGTAATTAAGTGTTATTAATGTGAGTTAAGCCTAAATTATTCATCTGCTTTTCCTGAGCCCGACTCTGTCCTCTGGGACATAGTGTGAGCTGTATATTTCAAGTTGAAAGGGTGTTAGACATGTTTTATGGTTTTTCCAGTTGCACCAAACATTTAAACAAATTAGCATGCCTACAGTGTATCATGACTAACATTAGTTATTTGATCAGACCCTCTGTGGGCCATGTTGTAACACACTTTCACTGAAATTGGAGTCCTTTGTTTTAATATCTTGAGGGGGCACAAACACTTGAATATGTATGTGATAGTTTGTTGATTCTTTTATGATGTATAGCAAACACCAACAAGTGGCTCCTTAAACGCATGAGGGGAAAAATAGAGAAGAGAAGCAGGGGAAACTTGGACTCATGTCCTATTTTTCCCAAACCTGTCCCGTCTACACAGACACGTTTGCCCTTTGATTCTGAAGTCGACACCTTTTTGCTGTCATTGAATTGCTCTAAAACGTTTATAGATGGTGGAAATACCGATACATCAGTGTCACATTGTCAATATTTTGGTGTGCACCCAGCAGCTTCATCATTATTATCTGCCTTTTAAGGTGTGACATTAATGGATCTCAACAGATCACTTAGCAAATGTATAGATTTATTTTAATAGGCCGAGTCTCTCCCACTGGCTTTTTAATGAGACTTATCCATTTCAGGCTATTGATTTAACTAATTGCTGCTGGGGTCATTGACAGTGGCTTCAATTACACCAAACTGCAGCTTTTAAAGACGGAGGTCTTCCCTCAGCGCACACTTTAGTCTTCTGTCACTCTGACGACACTGAGGTCCTGAACACACCGTCTACCTCCAGAGCATCCATAACTATTAGCATCACAACATGCCTGCTTGTTCCTGACAGCTGTTACCGGCCTGCTGAGATCTCACGGTGTAATTGCCTCGGCTTCTTAGCTGCAGGGAAGAGGCTGCTCACCCACACATGCTCTCGTTCCACACAGATGCAGGCTGGACTATTTTTGGTACATCGTGTTGTCTTCGGGCACACAGGCTCTGCTGAGGAAATTTAACTTTTATTTTTTGCTGGGTTTTTAGTGTTTTGATTCTTTCATTACAGTGACGAGCATGGTCCTTTTGCCTGATTTTGTCTGCGGACTGTGTCGGTGCAGTTAACAGTTTCCTTCTCTGATTTTCAGTCAGCGAGGGTTGTCTTAAGCCATATTTCCATCATGATACAGTTCAGTTTGGCACAGTGCGGCACAGGCTTGCGTTTCCACTGAGAATGCTGCTTTTACTCGGTCGGCGGGGTGTGTGCTGTGTTAGATGGCCGCCTCACCAAGATATATCCAGGACGACATCCAGCAGCTCGTTTTTTTTTCTGCCTGGTTTATGTCAACAAGACATCAAGCTTTGTATGAGAATAGACTACAGGCGTTGAATGAACACCGGTCGCAAAAGAGTGATGATTTTGTGTCACCCAATCAGCTGTCACTGTCGTGGGTTTAGCTCCACCCGTATCATACCGTACCGTTACTCTGGTAACTCAAGGGAAGGGTACTGAAAAGAGGAATAATACTATTCCTAATGCAAACAGTCAGATAAACAGTCAGATAAATCACTGTACTAAAGTGGCATCAACTTCCTGAGACAATACATATCATGATACAGAGGCCACAATACAGTAAATATTGCAATACACAACTATTTGAGCGTTCACCATATGCTACACATAATTTACGTCAACATGTGCTTTATTAGTGCAACTTAACCCCGTAAGCACTTTATTCTTTCAGGTGTATATGGCTGGAAATCTAGTAATGTTATTTGCTGATCCAGGTGCAAATCTTTACAGTTAAGTATAGAAATAATACATGATAAAACAAGGCAATCAGAGACGGCAGACTTTACCCCATTTACAGACACACAGAGCGAAATAACAATACTCCACTTCCACTCTGTGGAGTGAAGTAAAAAAATGGTGTAACTACTGCCTCTCTCTTGTTAATCATCAGCTACTGTGCCCTCTACACTGCTCCTCTATTCCTCCTCTCCCACACTTTCAGCCCACTTCTTGGCATTTTTCAAAATCAGGCATTGGGCAGAGGTAGCCTGAGAAGAGGGTGTTTCGTTACCCTTTAACCTTTTGACAAGTACCTTAACAGGAATCACCTGGGACATGAAAATACTGCAACAAATGAAAGGAGCCAGACCAGCAGATGATAAGGCAGTCACTTGACGATTCAAATCTAGCACTCCTGTCAACAGGTACATGCTCAGTGTGGCTCACGCTAAACTACTGTGGACGGATTCCATTCACGTTAATCCACAGTGGTGTGCACCTCCCTGCTGCTGCTGCTCAGCTCTGTGTTGGAGAAGCAAACCGAGGCAGAGGCTGAAAAGATTTAGGAGTTAGATTTAGAGTAGATGTGGAGGTGCTCAGGAGCATCATAAAAACTGTTGCCTAGCAACGTGGTGTAACGTTGGTGTTTTGTCGCCTGAAGCCACTGTGACGTTTATGTGGTATATGTCTGTGCGTCTTTATTCTGCTGTAAGTGAAATTTAGACATTCTGTATTTTAGGGAGTGTACTTTAGTTGTATTTAGGTACTGCATACGCATGTTTCAGCTCTGTACCGTTGTCAAGGATGTGACATAGGACCTAAGTGGAGGACAACTCAGGGGTAATTGCATATAATGAATGAAAAAAAGAAGACTAAAGCAAAACATATAACAAGAGCAAACCAAAGCAGAAAGGCTCAGAAAGGTAAAGTGAAAAAGAACTTACAGGGGGAACCGGATACAAGGAGCAAACCAGAATCACCTAAATCAGCAACACAGGACGCAATATAGACAACCTGACAGAGGACAAAGGGAATAGGGTGAGTATACACACACTAGGAAGGGAGAGACAACTCCACGCAGGTGAAATTAATTAGGGGGCGTGTCAAAATAAAACAGGAAATTCCCAAAAACCAACAAAGACAAAAACACAACACCAGTACAAACTCAATCAAAGGTCAGAGGTTAGGTGTCATGATCTTTAAATGTTGTTTCACATACTTTATATCCTCTCTCTATTTCTACGAATCTCTACATATCACATCTAGAGCCAACGAGTAGCATTAATATGAGACGCTGCTTTTAAGATCGTACAAATCTAAGTATAACTTTGAGCCTTGAACCAATGCTGTGAATCATCGACTGTCTGTGAATAATTTCATACACGTCTGACTGTCTCCTGCTGTTAAAAAAGATTTGCTGCCAAGGTGAGAGGGAGGACAGGCGCATCTCCCTTTTGTCTTGTAACGGCAATTAAAATTTTTTCTTTTTCTTTTTTGTACTTGGTGGTAAGGAATTCATTTAAGAACGGAAAAATAATGTCACCCTTGCTCTGTGGTGATGAGTGGATAATGAAACTATAACCCAATTTGCACCCAAATCTGAGACCGTGTGTCTTTATATTAACCGTGAGATAATGTGTTTCTCTTCCAGGGCTGACAGCAGGCTTAAACTGTGAGACATAAAAGCCAGTAAAACATTTGGGAGTGAACGTTATTCTTATCGCCTCATTCAAATGAGGTGAAATGAAGAAAAGGTTTCTTTCCACGTGTGTTTTGACTCCACAAATGTGGGATTATTGCATTTTCAGAGAAATTATTCAGCACTATTCCAGGAGGTAAATTGCACCCTTATTAAAACATGGCTGCCACATGGCTGGTCTGAAAATCTGACCGAAAACTGATTGTTAACGTTGCCATTAGACACGTTTTCTGGCTGGAAACTGAAGTTTGTCAAGTGCTCACTCTCTATCACGGTGATTTCACATCACATCACAGCACAGGACGTTTTGATCCACTTAATCTGTCAGTAACTTCAAATGTGTTAGTCTATGACTTCAGGTTTTTAGAACATTTAGCTGTAGGTGACACGGACTTACCAAGCAAGGCAACAGTAGACCAGCAGCTTCTGTGTCTCTATGGACTTTAGAGAACGAGCAGTTTACAAACCTTAGTTTACAACTAAAAAAAGGTTGTCTAACTGGTCGTGTTATTAAAATATTGTAAACTAATCCATTTAATTAGGTGGCCCTTTTTTAAGTTCCTAAGATGACATTTTGTGTTGTGTTGTGTTAATATGCAGTGTCAGAATGTGCTGAAGTAAAAATATTGCCTCATTTCCAATGTCCATGACAGTGTCAGTTATTAAAACAAGGTGGTCAAAAACTTGGTATCCATGGAGATGACCTGGCTCCTGATATAAATATTAAAAGGCTCATTCCAGTATAGTATAATTCATTGTATCTTTGGTTTCTGAAACCCTGGACCTTTACAGGGAATTAACACTTGTAGTTCTGTCCTGTCACTGCACACTTGGACCAGTCACTGGGCCGTTTGGAGTAAAGAGCACGGAATCATTGCTGCTTCAGCACCAACAACAACTTGTTTACACTGCTAACAAAAGAAGAATCAAAAGAGACTCAGATGATACATGCAATCTATCTATAAATGCAAGGAACGTCTGTCTGTCCATCTTCAAACTTGGCAGATGACTTTATCGGGACACCATTGTGTGCAACGCTCGCTTTGAAGTTGTGTGGATTAGAAATGTCAGAGATATTGCAACGGATATTCCGTTCTCCTGTCTGTTAATCATAAACACAAACGTAGACAAAACAGGCACATGTTGAAGGGGCACTGCACTAGGAAAATAATAAAATGTAAATATCAGGAGAGATTCTCAGAGATGGAGATCTTCCCTCAGGCCGTCTGTCACATAATGACACATAATGACACAAATACTATCAAGAAATCTGATGAGAGGAGACAAAGTGTTGCGATGGTAAAGGTATATCAACATGATATCATTACACGATGCACTTTTTTCTCCATATTTCATATAAAATTCTATGTAACACTGCATGAGGCTGATGTTTTTGCCCTCTTGTAAACATATAAAGTATTTATTGGCTCTAAAATCCCAGATGGTCACCGATCAGCGATTGAATTTTTACTTGAAAGATACCATTTAGTTTAACTCGAACCAACGTTTTTTGATGCCTTATTAAATATATATCTTTATTCAAAATAAATTAAACAGTGGAAACAGGCTTTTATAGGCGGATGAAGTAGTTACTGTGCAGGCCGTCAGTAGTGTAGCTATAGTGTGTAACTGTGGTGTTGGTCATCAGAGGTAGTAGTCTGGGTCTGGGTGCTTGTAGGATGAGAGACATTTGGATCTGCCCTCCTCGACGGAGACACATGACAGGTTGGGCAGACAGGGGCAAGTGTGGTGAAGTCTTTTCCCAAAGAACGGAACCTGGAGGCCAAAAAATAAAGAGCTGTTCAATTTAAAAAAAAAATTTCATTGTGTAGAAGGCATGCAGAGGCAAATGATGAAACAGACAAAATATATCATATTAACTGCTTCTTTGATGGGGTTTTGAATAGAATGGTTCAAATGCTTTCAAAAGAGATAACAAAAGCAAAATCACACATTCACTGAAAGTTTCCGTCGGCAATAAAGGAGAAAAAAACATGTCCTCCTTTAAAAAAACCTCATGAACAGAGAAACTCTCTGCTGCTCTCTTTGTAGCAGGGAATATGTCGTGTATCATTTAGCCCCAGAACCTGCGTCATTCCCACCATCATTATAAAGGTGACGGAACCATGGTGTGATGCCACGTACTGCAGATGAGGTTAGATAAGAACAGCACCTGGTGGCTCATTGGGTGACAATCTTCTCCCTCCTGTCCCATGGGTGTGCACATCCGCAGGCTGCTGATCCACAGACTCACTGCACAACACATGCCTCCTCCACACTGAAAGTCCTTCTCACACGTCTGCACACACACACACACACACACACACGCACAAAAATGAATATATGAATGTCACTGGACCTGCATTTTAACATTTAAATCTCCAGCAACGAATTACATCTGCACCAGATTATTACATTATATATCATATAAAATGATCAAAGTGCCTTCTTTTCATTGGAGACATGCACATAAACAAGAGTGATTGAACATCACACATTTGTCGCTTGCTTTTAGGGCTTTTTTAAAATCATTTTTAATACGTGAGCCATAGAAGAATAGGTCAAAGGTCTTTGCCGACAAGGCAAGTTTTGAACCTCCAGTAACCAGACAAAGCGAATGAATGAATCAAAGGATGAAAGGATGCTGTCCAAGTGAGTTTGTGCCGTGTTCAGAGTATAGTGCAAGAGGGACAAGCAGCAATGGTAAAACATTGAGTTTGTTTGTTTCTTTTTTCCTCTCAGTTTAGTGTGTGACACAAGTGACAAACACGTCAGAAGCGCCTGGTTTAACCCTTAGCGCTCACGCGGAATAATTCACAGCTCCTTATATGGACATCCTTTTTTTGGTCCATTTTCTAGTTGAGTCAAAGTTATGATTCATTTTATATCGCATGTTTTAGTCGTGATATACATCGCACTTATGACTAGTACTTTGTAGTTTGGCTTACTCGAAGCACTTACTTACTTCTAGCTCTTGTTTGTACCCAAATGTTTAAATGCACTTATTGTAAATCGCGTCTGCTGAATGACATGTAATGTAATGTAATGTAAAAAGTCAAAAAATTAGACTGTTTTTCTTTGCTTTGCCAAGTGATCTTTGAACTGGTCAACAATCCGACATTAAACATTTTGAGGACTTTTTGCTCAGGTGTGTTTATATAGTTAGTGAAAATGAAAAAAGAAACCGTCATTAGATTGCATAGGTTGTGCCGAAAAAAGGATATAAGACACTCTATTTTGCACATTCTTATACCTTAGAAGATGCTGCATGTGGACGGCCCCTAATTGTATTGACCTGAAATTACTGTGATATGTCATCAGAAAATAAGCAACACGATGTAGGGCTTCAACCTTCAAATAATGATTCCAAGATTATTCTGATTGTACGTATTGGGTCACGGTGGATCAGTGGTAGAGCGAGTTGTCCTTGGGCAAGACACTTAACCCCACTTTGAAAGATGTGTGACAGAAAAAGACGCAGCGCAGCGCTATGAATGGGTTAGTGAATGAGTGTAAAGAGCAGCTTTGAGTGGTCATCAAGATTACAATAGTGTATATAAATACACACTAGTTACCACAAAGAATATTCTCAATCAATATTGAGATCATGTTTACAAATGATCATTCAATTGTTGATGGTGACGAAATATTTCAAAAAATATATGCCATTGTCAAAAAATCCAACTGAATACATTATACATGATTACTCTCATTTTCACAGGGAAAAACATATTGAACGTGAGGTTTTAGACAGTGGAAGGTTATTTTGCCTAAAGATAAAAAATGTGTCATTTCAGACCTCAAAAAGAAAGAAAGAAAGAAAGAAAGAAAGAATCTGACTGACAGCTCTCACTTTAGATGATATGAAGGGAACAAAATGCAAAAGAACACAAATGATTTTATGTGACAGACGTAGATGAAAATCACTGAATGTCATTCAGTTCAGATCAACGACGCAGTGAGTGAAGGTTGGTGTGACAAGGACATTTGTTTTTACAGATAAACTGATAGATTGACACGCTGTAGTTGCCCCTCTTACCTTTAAAATCACAAAAACAGTCCTACAATTCTTCTTTATTTTTCCATCGGCTTAATATTTGATGAATAACTGAACAATATTTTATGAAAGAGTCTTTTATATAAGTCTGCTGCAAACTCCTCAATATAATGAAAAAAATACATAGATAGCATAGTTGATGGACTGTGGTTGTGACGCCATTCAATTTAAGTCCCAGGTGCACACAGTGAAAAACAGGGAAAAAAAACTATTTACAAAAAAAATATACACAAACAAACCAATGATCAGCGTCGTCCATCAGAAAATACAGGTGTGATACCTTCTCTGTAACAAAACCCACACTGAACTCTGAGGCTCATAGTAACATCATTTTAAATAATTTTAAGCAGTTTACACAATGAGAACAATGAAATAAATTTAATTAAATTAAATAATGTCTGACACCTTTTTATTTTCCTCCATCTCTATACATCTCTGTTATGATGAAATACATGAAATGTAATGTACAATACGCAAGAAGGTGATGAAAATAAAAGAACACCATTACTTTAAATGTTCCCTTTTGTTTTTTTAAAAATAAAATGAGTTTGAAGTGTTAACAACACAAATTTTCTTGATTGCTTATGGTAAATTGTTCAAACTTTTTTTTTTTTTTTTCCGTGTGAGGCATCCACCTGTTTGCTTCCACCTACCCCAGTGATGACAGCTGAAGATCCATGGGAGATCAACAACAGGGAGAAGAGCAGTAAGAAGAAGGACCTCATGATGAAGAGCTTTCTCTGTGCTCCTGTACCGTCCCAGCTGAGCAGTAAGGACGCCGGAGCTGATGGACACCACTGCATGGACGTACGTGACAGATCGCAGAGACGAGTGGCCTTCAAACTCATGTGTCGAGCAGAGGTTTATAAACCCAGCCCGCCGTTCAGAAAACTCTGACTCACTCACTCACTCACACCAGCATCGCTTTGCAGAGGCTACAAAAAAAAGACCAAGGTAAACTTCAGCATGACAATACTCCAGTTCTAAAGAATCTTTTCACATTTCCCTTACAACAAACATGGCTCTTTTTTACACTCACGCACACTTACTGTATGCTGTTCAGAATCGGCATAAAGACATCCACTTCATCGTCCTCATTCACATTCCCTGTTCATTTTTTGTCCCCTTTCTTCACCATTTCAGACTCCAAGGCCACCGTTTTTGAAATTCATTTCAAAGCCCTTTTAGTGACAAAGAGTGCAGCTCTAAGCAATGGATATGAATTTCTGAGGCACTCCTGAAAATAAGTAGTACATGCCTCTTATTTGAGAAGTTCAGTGTCATAAAGTCAGTAAGACGTAAGACCATCTTCTCACACAACTCCTCCTGTGAGGCTGCATGAAAGATTCATCATTATAATCCAAACACGAACTGAATTTAAAATGCTTAAACCCATGATGCAATCACAGTCTCGGGTGTGTTTTCCAAATCCAAATTTGCAGACTCAGCTAAGATGTATTGCTTGACAAAAATGAAGGAGAAGAAGAAGAGCATTTATAAAAACATGGACATTTTAAGTAAACGAGTTACACATTGTACAGTCCGTGACTACAGGGTGTAATCTGCATTCAAGTGTAGTTTAAAAACTGGTCATGTGACGTATTTCCTGTTCCTTGGGGGCGCACAAATCTTTACCATAGACTCTATCGTTATAGTGGCACATGCACACAGACACGCCCTTCCAATAAAAAAAGGGAGGAAAACTCTGGGGCACAGCCGAGTGGGCTGGCCCAGATAACCAAATATAAACATGTTACTCCAACTACCAGGAAATGCTAGCATTAGTGTGGACACACGTCTTCTCCGCAGCAAGTGAGACACCGGATGACTGAGTTTGTGAGGCAACGCTCCATGTCTCTCTCTCCCTGTGTGTGTTTCTATCTCTCACAGATCCGAACAGCGATCATGTCGGATCTTTAATCACCCACCACTTCAATCCGCATCAGCTGCTTTTTTTTCTTTTTATTACCAGTCGCCACTGGTTGGAAGACACAGCCTTGGCCTCTCTCACATGTGATGCACCTGTAGCCACCGAGTCAGATACTGTATGTGGACAACACCGGAGCTGGAGTCTTTTTTCTGAACACATCGACAGCATGGACAGAAGCATTGAATCCACCCGTTGTGTAGGGTTGAAAAATTCAAAATGGGAATTTATGTCTGTCAAATTGTGCGATCTTTGGTATATTTTAAATGTTACGTGACAGAAAGTCGGTGTAAACGGTTTTGAACGAACGGTTTTGAATAAACTTTTAATTGACCTTCTTTACAGCGGGCGCTTTTTATCACAAAATAGTCGGATGTCATCAGTGACTTTAATTGGGGTTTTAAATCTTTTTAGATTTAGGTGTGTGAAACTGAAGAATGGTATATGGCCTTTGTCTTTCAGGAGTCTGGCATTTCACGGGCTTTGTGGGAAATTCTATCAAAGCAACGCAGAGGCTGCACTGCCTCACCTTGTTAGTCTTTCATACAGTAGCAAACTGGCAGAGCATGAATTGTGTCCTTGGCTGTTGAATTGAAATAACAGCACAGGAGTGTGTGAACAAAAACCCAAGGCCAGCTGAAGATTGTGTGCCTGGGCAAATGAATTTGTAATATCTCATTTAATGTGGTGCAGTCCAATATTGATGCTGGTGAGCGGAAACAATGTCTGCGCATTCTTGTAACGATCTTCCAAACTGCGGTGACACTTGTTCATTAGTTTGCATTTGCCTCTAATTCGCTCAATATTTCTTTTTATGTGGTTGTCGTGTTATTTGGAGACGGGGGCGGGGTCCAGGGGTCTCAAAGTGAAATGACCTGTGTCTAGTTTGGTCAGAAGGGGTTTTTAAGAAAAAGATATTCAAATAATGATGATTTTTCACATCGTTTCCAAATAAAAGTGTTTGTTTTGATATGGAATGATAGTTCACAATATAAAACATATTTATGATGCAAAATTAAACTATTAATAATAAGAACCATACAGAAATAACTAATTATAACTTGCCAAACCCTCATTACTATCACTATCACAGCACTATCCCTGTAATGTACTTAATTCTAGCATATTCTTGCATATTTTGTGCTGTGGGTACAATTGTTTTTTATTGCCTTGTTTTTATAGTGTTTTGTGTTTTAGGCAAAGACCTGAGATTAAAACATTTGTTTTAACTTAATTTCTTTTTTTCAGTGTTATAATCTGTGAATTATGTCCTTTAGGCTGTTTGTTTTTCCAGAGAAAATAATTCCCTAATAACAATTTGACTCAGCACGACACCTGTCACCTGTCACTTCCATTTGCATCACATTTAAAACACCCAAGCACACCGGTCCTCCTTCATTTCACAAGGTCACCCTTGAAGATGCCCTTGCTTTCATAATGTCAGCCGCAAACAGCGAGCGTCGCCTATTCACATCTTACTGACGCTCTCTTGTTCATTTTTCATACTTCTGTCACAACAGCCCCTTAGTGCATCATCAACACCATGATGTCACATCTTTACATTTACAGAGGCTTGTGTGTATGTGTATGTGTATGCGTTATTAGACCTTCTCCTGATGTCTGCTTGTGTCACTTTGTAACACGCTTACTCCCTACACCCAAGTCCAGAGAGAAATTTGGCAATTTTACATGCTGACACACAGGAGCTGGTGATCAACTGCTGCCTCCATCATTGAGTTCAAATATTTTGTTTTGATTCATCTAAGTGACACAAACTTGTCACTTAGATAAGTGGACCAGCAGTTCCTGTGTCCCCATGAGCTAAAAACGTTGATTTTCTCAGTGGACTTTGGTGCAGGAGAGTAAGGTCTTTCCAAACTCAGGTTTCCAGCCAGAAAATGCTGTCTAATGGCAAAATAAAAATCCATATGCATGAAAAATACATCGATTTGTCAGCAGTTACAATATTAACACATGCTGTTGTTTCCGTTTATCACAGAACATGAGCTGCCGTTGAAAGTATAAAGTCCCTCTCGACGTGCATAAAGCATCCGAGCAAATTCAAAATTCAGTGTGAGTAAGGTCTGCAATTATGGTCTCTGTCTGTCTGATTAATGTCTCCCCCCCTCAGAGGATAATCAGAGTGAATGTTACTGCCACATTCCACTCTGAGGTTTATCGCTGTCTGGGTGAGTCGCATCAGATGGTGACTTGGCTCTACAGCAAAGAGACAGAATACCAAACACACATTTATTGTCAGCAATATGATTATTTACATGTCTTCTTGTAAAGAATGGGAGTTCATCATTGAGGCAGTCTCTTTGACAACAAAAGACACAATGCAGAGACATAATTCAAGGAATGAATTAAGAAAACACTTAGACGTATCATAAAAAAACACTTTAGGAAGTGGCATCTGGTTGTGATCCAAACTCTGACTGTAAGTTCAGAGGTGTCACCTGCAACTAGATTCCTTCAATCAGCCGTCAGTCACACTGGTGTCCACTCATGTGTCTTGATCCATCTCTTACTTTCCCCAATTGGGAACATAATTTACAAACGTGACGCGATGCGACATTGACGGCCTGAAACTACCATTGCAACCATTAACTCCTCAGGAAAATGTAAACTGATGCTATCAATCAAGTGACAATTCAATTCAAACGGAGTTCTTTTGGTAACCATCGGAGTCGTCTCCCCTCAGTTCACTTCCTGTTAGACTTTGCTGAGGAAACCAGAAGACTGGCCATTTTTTATTTATGGCCTGAGGACATGTTGGAGCTCACAATGTGAACACTGGAGCAGGAAGTGGACTCACAAACAGCAACATTTGTTTACACAAGCAGGAAGTCAGAAAAAAAAAGCAAAGCTATCAAAATCACAACGCAGGGGACAGATTCAACAAGACTCACAAGGGTCAGACACTCGCAAGTGGACAAACTGACAGAGACTGAATGATGAGGGAAGACTATATACTCAGGTGAGGCTAATTGAACACAGGTGAAAGTAATGATGTCATCAAACTGGTGGGTGTGGAATCATGACAGGAAATCATCTGCAATGTAATGAGAGAAGAATGTTACATTTCAAAATAAAACAGGAAATAGAGGAGAATGAACCGATGTTACGCATAGCACCTGGAACCACTTCTACCGTCATTTATACACAGATGAAGGATATTTAATGTTAAGTAATTACTGGATCTTAAACTGCACAAATGGATTAGAGCAGAGTTGGGCGATGAGTTTTCCCATAGGGCCACAGGAGAAATAGAAAATATTGATGAGGGCCATACCAATGGGCTGAGCTTAAATGCAATTTCGTAGTAGTTTAGTCGTAGTGTGTAACGATTTGGATAAGTTGCTGTATGGGTATGGTATTTAAATTACTTTTTTGTCATTTATTTTCTGGGGTTTTTTTTGCAGGTAAAATTAGGTTTGAAAAGAGAAGTTTTAGTTTGTTATTTTTTGGTATCGCTCCACGCTGAAAATTAATAAAACTTCTTTGGATTTATTTTGGCTTTATTTTTATTTTTGGCTTTCTTTGGAAAGACGAGGTGGAAGACACACACACACAAATCAAGTTACGTCCCCAGCCAAGGGAACTCGCCCAATTTATCTCATTGGGTAAGATTGTTTAGTTTTGATTTGAAATCTCTCGCCTGGTTGGCAATATTACTTTGTGAAAGTGCCTTAATGGAGTTTAAGGTGGAAAACTTTGCTTTTCAACCAACATTAGACAAACTAAATAGATGTTAAAAAAAGAAAGCTTATTAGCACTGATGACACAGCTTTCTTTCATTTTAGCTTTAGCTGACATCTTTGTAGAGCTTGAGAAAAAAGGCTTCAAAATAAAAACATGCACAATAACTTTTTTATTTTCTAATTTCCAATTAACCTCAGGAACAGCCAAGGGGCCGGTTGTGGCCCTGGGGCCAAATATCATGCCCAGGTCAGGATCAAAGGGAGACTAGTGATGAGAGACAGTCTGGATTTTGAGTTAGGACTCCATTTGACTATAAGGAGTCAACCCCAACATCCATGTGTGTATAGTTATGTGTGTTGCATACTATAATTTCAATTTTACTCTATGACCTGATAAGAATGCCACTCATAAAGGCAGTTCACTAATAATGCAGCGTTAGTGATAGAAACAAAGCCGGCAGCTCTAGATGTCTCATGAAGTAAAATATAGCAGGGTTAAGATAATAATATGTGCTACAGATGCTCATTATCTCACCACAGCTGCGTTTTCATGTGTCATGAGCCACCGGAGACAGAGGTGACGTCAGTGTTGATGCTTTCATCAAATCCTCTACGAGGAGAGCAGTGGGCCAAACTGCCAACGCGCTCAAGTCGCTTTTAATAGGCACCGACTTCATGTTTGCTTCATGTGCATCAGAGGCACAAACGACGTGAAGTCTTTTGTTTTCATTTACAGCTCGACATCAGTCTTTGAAGGAGATTCAACTTGATGCCTATCATAGTTTCTTGAGGTGAGGAGAACAATTTCAACCATGGCAGAGACAGATGGGGTTCAGTCCTTTGTGTGAATTAAATGAGTAGAGCAGTCGTAGAACAGTATTTCTGATTAGTAGCACCAGAGATTGCTTGCGTACCACTGGTGGTACACATACCACAGTTTGGGAACCGTGGGATGATGGCATGTTGACGTGTCGTGTCTGTTGTTGAAGGAGTGTTGCGTGTCCTGCGGGTAGATTATGCGGGTCATGTGTTGCAGTGGCTCGTTGAGTGACTCATATCATTGACTCATATTATGCATTTATTTATTGCAGTGGATAAATGATGCATACGCAGGTTCCTCATGCACGCGTGTGCACAACTTCCACCGTTGAAATGATCTCAAGGACAATCCGTGCATCACTAATGGAGACATAATTGTGCCCAGAGGTTTCATGACCTTATTCTCTAACAAGCATGTGTTCACCGTATACAAAAGAGAGCAATTTCCACACAGTGTTTCTTTGCAACGTTAAATATAGAAGAACTATACGCTGCACATCAGAGCACATGGACATGTTTTTCTTCACAGAGAAACTACTTTCTGTGTCCACCGTATTTTTGTACAATCCACGGCCTTTCCACATGTGCACCTTTGACAGAGTCAGCCAGAGTTAGACAAACCGACACTGACTTCCATGAGGACACAGGGTTTAACCTTTAAAAACATAGCTCAGCTTTATCCGGACTAGATTCACGGTGAGTTGAGACGCACATCGCAACTTTATCCCCAGCAGCAAAAACACAAAGCAGGAGTGCAGTGAGGTCAGTGAGTTCTTTCCATGGAGACTCTCTTAGCCTTAAATGCCTCTCATCCTCGAGGAACATTGGAATTCAGCTCCTCACCAGCCTTGTGTTTCTCTCTGAACTCCTCTTCATTTATATTACTTCAGAATAAATGTTCAGGATGTAGGATTTCAAAAAGCTTCATTAAGCTCCAGGGTTTAATCAATATCCCAAGATAGAGTTTTTCCTTAGATGTTATCTCCAAGAAAATATAAATAGATTAAAAGTAAACAAAAGACAAGTCACCCTTATTTAAATCAAAATGAAAGCATATCACAAGCTAGATGAAAATGGATTTTTTTTTTTGCCCTTTTTTATTCAAACCATAATCATTAAACAACATTCATAACTTTAACGTTATCCCTTTAAATGCCCTAATTCATTGAAACCCAATGTTACATTCAGGTTGAAGAACAAGTTATTGAAATGCCATTAATGTTAAAGCGAGGTGGTGCTGGACCCTAGAGCAGGCAGGCAGTTTAACAGTTCATTGATGAATGGCTTAAAAGACTAATGCAGGAAGTTACAGAGCACAAGCACTAACTAAGCACTAGATAACACCGATATCTTCAAGAAAACCCATGATGTTTACCCCACAGAGGTCTGTAACAGTCTGGCGACGAGTGACTGTGAGAACCAGGAAATAAGTAGAGGTGCTTGATGATTTTATTGACAGTTATATAAACTAGAAATTTGATTGAGGTTGTTTCGAGTCAAGTTTGGTTGTTTGTGTCTGTGTTGTCCCATCTCCTCGTTTATTAGTTATTGTTGTTTTTGGACGGCAAAGCAATTTTCCCCTCGTGGGACGATAAACTAAACTGAAATGAAAGTTGGATAATTATGGGAAATGTCATTAAAAGCTGCGGACGATGTCATGGCTGTGGTCTGTGATGTGATCGAACAAACACAGATTCACTTTGAATGAGGTGGCGAAGAGCGTAGCCAAATTTAAAGGCGGCAATTTAATTATTTTATTTTGGATTCTTTGATTGATGCAAATGTTAGTCATACATGTTGGAGGCAATTGACATCTGTGCACCTTCAACCTTGTGGCGGAATAAAGTTACTGTTTTAATTGTGTTGTATGCAGTGGTGTAGTCTACGTGATACGCAGGTATTATATACCCACGATGAAAGGGCCAGGATTTCCGTATAAGCACTTAAAAATGTGAAGAATTTTTCATTTTTATTTTTGTAGGTTATTGTGCTGCTGGAAGCAAGAGGAAATGAAAAAGGAAGCAAGCAACACTTGTGTTGAGTGTTGTCAACAGCCCTGTTCCCAAATCTACAGACACTTAAGATAACACGGCTGCAGCTGGGGGGTTGCATGTATGTATTTTAACAGAAAAAACATTTTAAATCAAATCGCAATCCATCCATCCATCTTCTACCGCTTTATCCTCCACATGAGGGACGTGGGAGGTGCTGCGCCAATCTCAGCTGACATAGGGAGATAAGGTGGTATACACCCTGGACAGATCGCCAATCCATTACAGAGCCACATATCGAGACAAACAATCATTCAACCATTCACTCACATACGGTCAATTTTGAGTGTCCAATTTACCTAATCCCCATATTGCATGTTGACTGTGGGAGGAAGCCAGAGAACCCAGAGAAAACCCACGCACACACGGGGAGAAAGGCCCTTGTTCCAACAGGGGCTTGAACCCTGGTCTTCTTGCTGCAAAGGCAAGAGTGCTTCCGTCACAGATGATTTCTCAAAATAATTCAGTCCTAATGCAGATAGGCAGGCGCAAACCAATCAAATCAAAAGAGTATACAGTACCATCCAATCAGAGCTTGCTCTTATCATCAGTGTCCCCCCCCCAACAACAACGGCAAACACAGCGGACATGTTGTCATCACTCCAGTTTGAGTCGGATTACTGCTCAGGTCACATTTGATTGAGGCTATTGCAGTTTCATGTGATGGAAATATTTATTGTGCATGCTAAAATATATTTGAGCTATTTTACATTGAATTTTATGTATCTTCTAACTCTACCAGCCTTGGCTCTAATTGCTTCCCCACACCTTTCAGTCTCAGGTCACGTAAAGAGACACAATTAGTCCTGGGTAACATGATTTTCTCATCATTAGGGGAAAAAAAAACTCAAGCTCACAAGAAATCCAGAGGGTCACCAAGACCACGTAAGCTGTGATGATGTTAGTGTTCATCCCTCGTATCTGGGTAAACCCTGGGAGGCTTTTCTTTCTTAAATCTTGTTGTTGCATCCACTAATAGGATCAGAGCCCCACTACGACATGTTTTTATCCCTGTTCAAACAAATGTGTTTGAGCTGGGATGAAAACACGATGCATGGCTATATGCTGAGACGCTGTTCTGCATGTCGAACAACCTCCGTGAGTAAACACAACACAGTGTCCGTGGGGAGAATCGAGCATACGTTACGCGTAAGCAGGCGGAGTGGTCCATGGGTAGCTCCGCTGGGTGTTAATGAGCTCTGTGATTCATGTTCAGAATTAAAGCATCAGGTCTGGCTTCTTTAATTACAATGCAAACAGCACGCCTGGGCTGGCAGTCATTTGTGAAGGGAAACAAAGCAACACTGCAGCATGAAGCAAATCTGAAATGTGGTTAAAGACGTGACAGTGTGGATCGTCGAGAGTGCAGTGCTCTTTTGTTTTTTTACATCATTTACATTTACATTTCAGGCTTATTTTCAAGCCGGCCAACGCATTTCCTGTGTCGGACCCAATTGTGAATGTCGGGAACGATGAATGGACGTGTGGGGTAACAGAGATTTGGACTCCATGACACCCCGACGAGAAGTCTAGCATGTTAAAATGTTCTCGACTTGCCTGCCTCGTGTCTGCCCTACACAGAATCACACAGCTCATTCTAATTTTTGAATATACTGTTATAAGGCTGGGAAGACGTGCAGTGTGATGAAAATGCAATCCGGAATCCATCGTTCTGACAAGGACCAAGGAAGTTGAGTTGGAGGCTGTCACATACACATATATGAAATGAATTAGAATCCAAATAAAGCCCAAACGGGAGTAAACAAAGGGAGGCTTAGATCTGATGGGAGAGATCTGTCAAATTTGTTGTCATGCATTGGAAATGTATGTTCAAAAGAGCATGAGAACATCGGGGAGTGACAAATGACATTTTGATGATGTCAGACAGGCTTTAAAATGTGTGGTTACGGGAAAACAGGGGCAGAGTTTTCTAGAATTCTTATGCAGGGTCCGAAACTGATACTGGCTTGCAACAGTATACAAGCTTTGTATCAGCAGAATCTTTCCTACACCATCAACTCATCATCTGTTGTTTTAAGAAGAAGGAAGCCGATTTAAACGACACTAGTCTGACCTCTCCTACGACATGCTCCTGGACGTTGACCAATAGGATAACAGAGTTCTCTGACATAAAGCGTAACATAGTGACACAAACATGACAAAGAAGAAGAGGGATGCTGCTGCTGCTGCTGTTAGACAGTATACAAAGTCAGTCGTTATCAAGACACAGGTTTAACCATTCATTATTTACAATATTGAATGTTTTAAAGTGAAATTACCTTTGGCGTAGCTATTACAGGAAACTATGGTGGTGTAAATAAATCATTTATTTATCAAAATGACCTGATGAACTGATTGGCACATTATAATGAAGCTTGTAGCATAAAAATAATCAAAATGCGAAACGTAGGTTTCAATGCTTTGTTCAACAGTGCCAGGCCAAGCCAGAAAATCTATCATTTGATTGAGTCTATATTAGAAAAGGCAAAGAAATACAGTTATACAGGGCCATGCAATTATTCCACACAGCCCATTCAAACACATTTCCCTTTATTCCCCTTATAATTTTAGAAAGATAATTTCCGCCTTGTACAAGGCCATCACATATATTATGCATGATGCCGTAGAATAGTAAATCACCTTTCACCTCATGTCTCTGCAGCCAATTCGATAATCCTATTATTTTATTCTATTTCCAGAAAATCACTTTATGTTTTTTTAGGATGAAGATTTCTCTCTCTCTCTCAAACACACACACACACAGAGTGTTTACGGGGTCTTTGTTTATCACTGATAGTCGAGCTGTGGCTGTTGGAATCGAAAGTGAATGTGGAAAACTGTGCCATCATTTTCAAAGGTCTCCGTATCTTTGCAGGGCTTGAAAACATCGGGGTCTTGTGGACGGCAGGCAAAATCTATCTATTCCTACATCTCGTCACAGATAATCTATCCATCTATCTAGACAATTAAACCTCTCCTCCTCGTTTCATGTCATCTCTCCACTGTTTGTAAAAAAACAGCTCACGCAGAAGAGCTCTGACTGTCAAAAATCTAAAATGAATGTCAGTAAACTGACTCACATCCTGTGACGAGATGCAGAAACTCTGCATCTTTAGAAGACTAAATTAAAAAAAGCCATCAAAGATTAACATTTCATAACATCTTTTTTTTTTTTAACCTTCTCATCTCCCTCGACCATTTATCTGCGAGGTTTAATGAGTTCTCCGCGTGTTCTGCAATACACGAGGCTCATATTGGACTAAAGGAAAATGTCTACCTATGATGAATGTTGCCAGCTGTTACACATAATTGTTGGATCTGTAAGCGCAGCGTGGGAAGTGATGAGACATCAGTGATGATAATGGTTAATTTTACTGGTTCATTTCCACCTCTTTCATCTCTCAAATGACTGTAAGCTCTTTTTTTTTTTATCTTGAGATGTTACGTATCCTCTTCACACACGATGGGCTGTGACAGTCACACAAGAGCGATCAAAGCTGCTCTGAAGGCAAACGCTGTCCCTGATCCTCACATTCACAATGACATGCAACAACACCGGTATAAAAACTCAAAGATAGGAGCTATAAGCGCGTATGTGCCTGCAGGGGAACAGCTGACTGCTTTGTCCTCATTCTCTGATGGAAGACGCAGTGGCAGATGTGCCAGTCTGACAGTAAGGAATATGAATACGGACAGGAGAAGTCTCAAGTTTCGACAGGGAAGTTGTGAAAGTTATTTATATTTATTCGCCTGTGCTCAGAGGATGAATTGCATTTCATGCTTTTTGGCTTAAAATGGGAAGAATCAGAATAGAACTTTATCTTCCCTGACAGATGTCCCTGGATTTGACGTGTTAGGACATGACACACATTCTCTCGCTCTCGATGATGTGACAATTGGAAACATTTCAAAGCGAAGCTGTCATTCTGTCACTCTGTCATTGTGTTTATTACAACAGAACAAGCTAAAACCTCCAATTGAGGATCGTGCACAAAGTGAAAGATGGATCACATTGGGCAGTTATGCTCATACCTCAGACATGAGCGATCACTAGATTTAAATTACTCAATTATTATTATTACAGTCCTTAATTGTGCTAATTGACAAAAAAACAATGGTCCAACCAAACAAGTACACACTCTCTGAAACTGTATATTTGTTCATATTCAGCGCATGACAGATTTCCTTATTTCATTCCATATTACCAGGGTAAAGGCCCTGGTTAGAGTTCTCAACAGGTCGGGCCGAGAAAAATCTGCAAATGAGGCGGGTCGGGCGCTGGTTGTGAGCGTGGAAGTATACCAGCCAACCATGAGTCAACCCCCCTCTCCCACGTCCTACTATCAGACCATCACTACTCTTCTACTCCCACTCCCACAACCAAACAACAAGCAATTAATGGTCCAATGTGTAATAATTGGAGCAATTTAATGGTGAAACTGCAGACTCCTCTGTTCACCCTTGCCTTACCCAAGCATGTATACCAGAAAGGAGGTTTTCTGTCGCCTTATGTGTCATAAGCTTCCGCCTTAAAAACGCAATGTGTTAAAGTGGAACTATATATTCACCCTAATTTACCAGCTTTGGAGTCATTGTGATGGATAAATGGCGTTTCTACAGTCTTTTAGGAAAACCAGCCTTGCAAAATCAGAGCCCCTGGCTTGAAGTCAGGAGGTCTTGCAAAGTCTTGGGTCTCATGAGAAATGCAAATTGCTTTAAGGCCCTACTACACACAGACACACACACACACACACACACACACCGTTGCCAGGTACCGACTATAAGCTCAAGGCAGTGATATGAGTTACTTCAGACGTTCATCATGACAGAACTGGCAGAAAAACAAACGCTGGAGGAAGAGGAAAGGACTGTCTGACCAAGTGAGGGGCAACACACGAGTGAACATCGCACCATCTGTGAGTTTGTGAACATAAGGGCGGAGCTAAGTAGAGAAAAAGGTGAAAAACCACCCTGAGTTGCGAAGTTCCGCTTTAAGACGGGGGCAGAACATGGCGTCCCCCATAAAAATATGCTTTTGTCGAACTACATACATATTATAGGCTTACACAGTTGGCATCAATTGCATCTGACGCACACATGTGGCACGATTTCAGGACCTGCCAGAAAAGAAAAGAAAAGAAAAGAGGAAAAGCAGCTATAAAGTGAAATACTGTAAGTAGCAGAAATGTTCTGTGTGTTGTGTTCTGTGTGAACACAGATGGATGCTATGGAAACCAAATGATTATATATTTATTGATATATTATGATTAGTAATAATGATATATCGTGTTTTCTAAAGCAATTATACATTTCCAGATCCATAATTTTGGGTAAAACATTTACTTTCTAACAATAGACCCTTCCAAATGTTACACACCAGATTGTTAAGAACCTTCATACGTACACCATTCCAGTTAAAACATCTGTAGTTTTGTGCTGACTCACTTAATGCTGTGTATTTTACTTGATTGATAAACGATGATGAATGCTTTGCATCATATAGCTGGGCCACGCCTAGGATGATTTTTATAAAGTTCATCTTTTTCTGCCAACAAAATAAAAGCCTCAGTGGCTCAAATAAGCTAAAGTGACATTGTTTCTTTGTTATAATCTGATCAGTGCACATCCTGCTTTTGTGTCTCTGTTGGTTTATTGCATTTTGTGTGACTCAGAGGGCACTGATCGATAAAATGGATGGGCCGCAAGGTGAATACAGTACACATGTTTCATGCAAGCTCTACTTCTAATTAGGCAGTTAATTGAGCCTGCATCCACTGAGTTACAGGACATGACAGGGCTTCCATTTAATTAACCCGGCCTGGCTGTTAATATACTAATGCAGCTCAGTGGTGCATGGCGAACCTTAGCAGGGACACTCACAGTCACTTTGTATGCAGCATGGGAATCCATCGGAGAATGGATTAGTCTTAAAGTCAGCAAATAGTACAAGAGAAGAGCATTGAAGATATTGCTTTACCAGCCAGAAATCCACTCTTTCATTCAATTATGGCTCAACGTTTTTTCTGCGGCTATTCAAAATTAGGTTACAGACCCTTCTTTATTTTTCTACGGTGAATACAATGTCAGTGTATGTATCAATACCAAAGGGAGGCTTTTAGGTCTAAAAATATGGATGCACGCACACGTTCACATACAATGGAAATGGCTCTAGTCAACATCCCACCGTATCACATGGAAGCGAGGATGCGACTCACATTGTTCAGCTAAATTGCCAGAGTGCTCCTCTAAAAATAGGGCACACAGCTGAGAGCTCTGGGGGATGTGGCACATGGGAGGAGAAAAAATTATGGGCTTTCACTGGAAAGCAAGAAAAAAAAGAGAGAGCGATTCTTCTACAGCTCCAGAAGAGAGACGATGTAAACTGTAGGTTACAGAGAGAATATTTTGTGGAGGTAAAAAATGTGGAGGTAAAAAAAAAATAAAACTGTCAATAAAACTGTTCTAAAAACCCTTACATGCCCTTGATATATGCTGAGTTTAAAAGGATGGTGGCTTCCCACTGAGTTGCCTGTGGGCTACAGGTTCAACGCAATTTAACTTTTCAATTTCTTGCCAAAATGAGATTCTGCAAAGCCACAGGAGAGCATGAGCACCGAGCAGGAAGGATCTTTCTCTCTCTCTCTCTCCCTCTCTCTCTCTCTCTGAGAGAATCAAAGGAATTCCTAATGATGACTTCAAGAGCAGAGCTATAGGCTCCACACTGCAGCTAAATTAAAAATCACAGTTGGTTTCTGGAGGGGGCAGGGAACGGTCTCAGAAAGAAATCTCTTTGGGTGAGTATAAGGCCTATGAACAACACAGAGGAGGGAAACACCTCACAAAGCCACACAATGAGTTTTTAAGTGATCTACAGTTCGGCTTGATTTCTGTGTTGGATGTCTCTTCCTGTGACGGCACCAATCAGTGGCCGGCAGTCTGACGACGCCACACTTATTAACTACTCAGCGCGCTTGGAACTTTGCCAGAGCAGGTACTAAAAAAATACCTGCTACCAGGTACTATGCTAGTGGAAATGCAACTTAACCGTGCCGGGCTGTGCCAAGGCGAGGCGAGGCGAGGCGAGGCGGTGGAAACACGCCAATAGTGTAGCTTAGTAAAGTGTAGTATAGAATACAGTTTAATTTAAAGTTTAGCAGAGTTTAGTATGATTTAACAGACTATAGTATAGTCTAGTATAGTATGGTTTAACAGAGTGTAGTGTAGTTTAGCAGAGTATAGTCTATTATGTTTCGCAGCGTATAGTCTAGTATAGTACAGCATAGCAGAGTACAGTATGGTAGAGGAGAGTAACTGTACAATACTATACTATGGTACACATGTGTCAAACATGTGGCCCTCCAATCGATTACATGCGGCCCGCCCACCACTGTGCGAGGTGATGGAATAGAGGCAATATTTTTATAATAGTAATAAGACATTCCACCAGCTATAAATTTTATAAAAGTTTTTTTCCATTTCTTTTCCTCTATGTCGGCCCCCGTTGACCAGACAAGATGCTTATTGGCCCCCAGGTCATTTGAGTTTGACACCCCTGCTATAGTAGTATAGCATCGTTTATTACAGTATAAAATTGTATAGTTGCATAGTATCATAGTATAGTGTAGTATTGTACAGTTTAGCAGGTATTGTATAGTAGAGTCGAGCAGGGTATCATAGTATAGTGTGGTATAACAGTGTACTCTGTTATTCCACACTACAATGAACACTATATGCTGTGTACTATACTATCCTAACAATGTGTAGTATAGTTTAGTATAATGTAGTATAATATCTAGTAGCACAATTGAATGTATTAATAGTAGTGCAGAACATCTAGCACAGTATAGAAAGCATTGTATAACTAGCAAGTATAGTAAAGCAGGGTACAGTATAGTATAATATGGAGCACCGTGTTGCTGTGTAAGTGAATAAATTAAGTATTTAAGTCATAGAAATTGGTCATTTACAGTAAGTTTGGCCATTTTCTCGTTTGGAAACGATCAGTAGCTTTATGAATGTATTCACTGTGTAACAGTACAACTTTTATACCTTTTTTTGTTGAAGTGTCCATTATTCTATCTCAGTTCATTTCCAACACCTCAGCTACCTCTTTGTTATTCTCCCCATCCTCGCTGTGACTGTGCCGCTGTTTTGCATACAGAGCCTTTGTTCTTTGTTTTGTCTCTGTACTTCCTCGTGGTGATTTATTCATGGCGGGAGCTCGCTTGTAAAACAGACTTCTGTCTCAGAGGAATCTCTGTGAGGAAAAAGGGATGAATAAACAAAAACATGTCTAGGCTGTGATGCAACACTGTGAGACAGCATGGAAGACTGACTCCTACCTGGTAAAACCTATGCAGTCATGATAATGTTAGTATGTGAAAGCCAAAGGTTAAGACAGCTTAACTGTAGTTTTTGTCTTTTATTCTGTTGAATCATATTTACTCAGACGCTGTAGAGGAAAGGGAATATAGAAATCAATTTCCTCAAAAATACATGTAATACTGTTTATTAAATTCCATTCAGTCTTCACTAAACATATTATACGAGTCTGGCAGACCTGAATACAAAGTGTAACGTGTCTGTTTGGCCGCGGCGTAGAACTGTGAGGCAGTAATTCTACTCTTTATATATTCCTGTGAGCCTGGATTTCTCTTTATTGGATCGACCTCCTTCTGCTCTTGGCTTTCGCGTTTTGTTGTTCTTGGCTGATTCCGTGTACAAACGGAGCGATGACCAGAAGGCATGACTGCGATCCCTCACACAGCACTTCTGTCTGTGGTATCCGGTATCAAAGTTGGACACTTCACTGCGTGAGGGGAAACGTAAAAATTCATTGTATTTTTGTAGCTTTTTTTTTGTTCTGTTGGTTAAACTCAAACCAATCTGTTCTTTGCAAAACACACTCAGTGGTTAAAGCTCGAGTCTGTAATTGTTTTTTTTCCCTAACTTTTCCATATTCCTACTTCACGGCATTTCTTTCTTTCTTATTTTGTCCTCCAGACAAATTCATTTATTGATGACTGTGTGGACATGAAAGGGTTTTCAATAAATAACAAATAGAAGTGTTTTTGGAAAAAAAAAAGGAAGGTGAAGAGCGAATGTGTCTCTTTTTGTTGCACATTTATGGAGCATGTAATTCCTTACATGCTCTAGTCTACAGTATGTTTTTAGGATGTCAGAAACTTATGCCTGTGCATTTGTGATAACTTATAAGCCCGTTAATATGGTCAAATGTAGGGCTGCAACTATTATTCCATTATTAATTGATTACCAAGTTTACTCTATTGATAATTGTTTGACAAGCTTTCTGGTTTTTCAGCTTTAGAAATGTGGTTTTCTGGTTTCTTCGCTCCATAAAACAAAGAAATCATTAAAACAGAATAATTTTGGTTTGTGGACAGAACGGTTGATCAACATGTTGTCACATTTTACAGACCAAACAAGAAAATAGTCGACAGATTAATCAATGATAAAGATATCTCACGATTCTCTGCAGTTGATGGTTAATTTGTGGCTGATTTGTTGTCTTTGGCATTCATTGCACACAATGAAATGTCAGTCAGTCATCATCTAACCGCTTTATCCTCCACCAGAGGGTCGCGGGGGGGTGCTGTGCCAATCTCAGCTACATCGGGCGATAGGCGGGGTACACCCTGGACAGTTCGCCAGTCCATCGCAGGGCCAGACACAACTAGAGACTCTCACACTCACTCCTACGGTCAATTTAGAGTGTTCAATTTACCTAATCCCCACATTGCATGTTTTTGGACTGTGGGAGGAAGCCGGAGAACCCGGAGAGAACCTACACACACACACACACACGGGGAGAACATGCAAACTCCATGCAGAAAGGCCCTTGCTCCAACCGGGGCTCGAACCCGGGTCTTCTCGCTGCAAGGCGAGAGTGCTAACCACTAAACCACCGTGTGACCCTGGATTATAACAATTATAAAAAAAAATCCAAGCTAACTTAACCCATAATTAAGCAACAGTTTGCGCCATTAGAAAAATTCCAGTACTTCCCGAAAGCTGAGAAGTTGCAAGTCAAGGCAAACATGTGATTATTACAGTAATTTCACTTGCAACGATGTTTTTGTACATTGAGACAAAAACTTAAAAAAAAAAAAGTTATTTGTTGTTATTTGTTATAATCTGGTGTTCATGTACAAATAGTGTTTTTCTTCATTTTAAATTGTTAATACACTATTTTAACATGCAGTTAATCATAAATTACTGCCAGATATTGAAAGTTATTCTGGACAAAAGCACTTACTCACAGGACATTTTCTGGCCCTTTTATGGTTAAAATAAGCAGAAGAAAAAAGTCCAGACAGACATTTCTAGACTTAGGTGGTAAAGGGTTAAGGTAACAAAGTCTTCAAAGAATATGGCCACTTTTCAGTGAAAGGAATTACTCAAAGAACAATGTGTCAAGAATTCTGCTCTGACCTGAGAAAGCTAGAGAGAGAGAGCAGTCACAAATCTGTCTGCCTCGTTCTCCCTCCTCTCTTCATCTATAAAAACACCTCTGAGCGCACTTTCACGTGGGCGAAAAGCCAAAGCTGTGAATCACTCGACTGCTGAACTGCTTCATCTCATCTGCCTTAAAGGCATCTCTTGGGGGCGGCGTTGGCATCGGCACGACTAATTGTGCGGAGGATATATCGTCAGAGAACACAGCTATCAATCAATCCGTCATATTAACACCGATACGTGTCAAAACCCTGCCCACCCCCCAGGGGACGGAGGATGTATCCTGTGTGTGAAAATAACTTTTACTCTTTGGTATACTATATGAGAACTTAAACATGATTATGTGCACGTGCGCAGTGGATGTAAAGTAACACCATCAACAGCCATTCCACAATATCTGGTGGCATAAAATTGTTTGAGCGTAATTTTATACGCAGCGGTGTTTTCACTGTGCAAACCTCACTTAGTATTTAATAAAAGGAACGTGTGTCTGATGGGAGGGTTTGCTTTTATGTTTTCTGCCTGTCTCACACACACACACACACACACACACACACACGGGGAGGACAGGAAACTGAAGAGCCTTTCAATCATTCATCATTATCTGACACTCCAGCACTCACTGTCTCTGTGAAATTCCATCTGACATCACCTCCCAACACTGATCCTCAAGCAACCTCCACCACACTCGCCCTCACTCAGCGCCGTAGCTCCCCGCCTGGCACTGGCACGGCAAGCTTGGATTAAACGTTTGACCTCGCTGCCGTGTTCCATGCGGTGCACTCTAAGTAAAAGCAAGCCGCAAATGGCAGCTTGTTACTTTACATTCACCGTCTGAGGCAGGTACGCCAGCGCTGATACACAGCTGTATATTTACTCCCTGAAAATGTCACGTTTCCTTAACTGACACGGTCTCACGGCCCCAGCTGATGCCTTCACCTGCCACCACCTCCACTATCACATGGGTTAATATGCAATTTACTTATGCTTCACCTCAAAAAAACCTGGATTGTTCTTGTGAGTCTGAGATAGGATGGGGATTGTTCATATGAGGATAGGGATTGTCCTGATTTTACCTCCAAGCCAGTCAGAGGCAGAAAGCAGAGTTGAGCACAAAGCCAGAGAGAGAGAGAGAGAGAGAGTGAGAGAGAGAGAGAGAGAGAGCATTGTGACTCCAGGCAACAGATGCCCAATTAACATATCCTCATAATTAGGATGATGTGGGAGGATGAGGATGAAGATGTGAGGACTCAGCGGTTGTTGTCCGTCTCAAGCAGCATGAGGCCTTGTGAATATTCATGTGACATTTTTATGACTTTTCATTTTCTTGCTGCACACAACCACATGCGTCATGTTTGCCGAGCGCACAACCTCGATGCTCTCAGTCATTAGTGACAGTTTGGACTGGAACAAAAATCCACACATTTCCCCACCCTTGCTGAAATGCCTGTTGCAAATTTGAGATTAAACGATCAAAATCAAGTCAGGATAAAGGGGAAAAAAGTTATAAGATGTACATGATTACATGTTTGTATTTTCCAGGGCGGCCTGTGGCCAAGTGGAAAAGGACGAAAGGGCTGTGTGTGTTTGTTTTTTTAAATCTTATTTGTTGTTGAGTCAAAGTTATGATTAATTTTATATATCATTTTCAGTAGTGGTTTAAAGTAGCAATAATTGTGCAGAGGTCACAAAGTAGACCGTTCTTTCTTTTCTTTTTGTTCATAAAAACGAGCTAAGTGAACTTTGAAGTGTGACGTATTTCCACGATTTCCATTTTAAACATGTTGAGTACTTTTTGCTCAGGTGTGTTTATATAACTGAATTGTTTATATAAAAAAAAATAAATACAACTTTCATCAGATTGCCTAGATTGTGCTAAAAAAAAAAGGATATAAGAGATTCTATATTGCACATTCTTATATATAGTAATGGAAAAAAACAAGCAGCCAAAATGCTCTGTGTTGTAAGGGTTAACAAGTGCAAATGTGTGGCACTGTGCCAGATTTCAAACTATCGCAATAATGTGCTTAAATGAAACTTGGCTCCAGAACAGGGACTGCGATCTTTACATAGGGGAGAATAATGGAGAATGAGAGTCAGCCAAGCACAAGCTGTAAATCGCTGTCAGCTCAGCAACAGAGAGACGGAGCAGAGTGCTGCACTCACTCACTCTCTCCATCTTTGTCAGAAACTTCTGCTCCACTGATTCCATCCAGCGCCGCCACCAGGCTTTCCTTTGTGCCCTTGTGTTGCAGCGGCTGGTGACTTCAACTTCCAGATCAATTATTCACATCATGACTCTCCTATAAATACCAGTCGGTTAAAAGGGGAGAAACCCATGTGAGGGTGGGGGGAGGGGGGGAGTAAGAGCGCGCACTAAAATTACACCCACCATGTCAGAGGGGAAATGACAGTATTTAGCCTTTCACATGACATATGGCTTTTTGAGAGCACACATTTAAAATTCAGTACATTTAATGTGAGCGCTAAATCTTAAAGGGAGGCTTCCAGTTTTTTTAGCTCGTGAGTGCGTTCACACCAGCTGTGTGTCTGCTGCGTTTTGCACACGCTCGTCTCGCCCACATCACCAATATGATCATGACTTCAGTGAGCAGTGGTTCTCAAACTTGACAAAATAACATAGTTATCATTAAAATACAGTGGTGTAAAAATGGGCCGAGCAAAGTCAGCTGGAGACTTGTCACAGATTTATTCCCAATAAGATCATCTGCTCTCTCATCATCCTCCTCTTTCTCACATCTACTTCACACACTGGTATAGTGCAAATAGATAAAGATGGAGCGAGAGATAACGTGACGACAGTCAAGATTCCTCATCTCCACTCCGATCGCATATACAGTAGAACAGTATTTCAGATTTTCCTCCAAGTACCTCCAGAGGAAGTGTGTGTACTACTGGTTGTACATGTACCACAGTTTGAGAACCATGGGTTTAAAAAGATTCATTCTGGACAGTAAAAAACCTCAAAAGTAAACAGTGTACACACTCTAATCTGCTGTAAACCACTGAAAACAAGTAAAGATCTACACCCACTTAAGTCTACGATATCCTGAGAATATGTTTGCCACTTTATCTTATCTTGTTTGTATGAAACAGCCTTTTCTGACTGGACATCCAGGTCTGTCGCTTTATAAACTGCACACTATCTGAAACTAAGTGATTTTACATCGCAGCACACAAGAGTCGCTGATTGAACTCAAGTTCAAATGTGTTATTTTGTGATTGTCAGTGTTTAATGTGAACTTATTTAAGTGGCCCAAACTTACCAATCAATGCAGCAGCAGCTCATGTGTCTATGTGAGGAAAAAAGAAGAAGGAAAAGTGTCACTTATATGCGACAGCAGGTGAGTCGCTGATTGGCAGATGAATCACAGGTGAGCAAGGACGACGCACACACACACACACACACACAGGTTTACATGACTTCAGAGGACATTGAATTGACTTCCATTCATTTCCTGGAGACTTATTCTAACAATAACCATAATTACTACTGGCATAATCCTAACCCTGACCCTAACCCTAACCTCAACCTAACCTTAAAGCACGTCTTCACCTTAAAATGTAGTAGTTTATGTTAAGGGGACTTGCTTTTTGTCCCCATAATGTGACTGCGTCCCCACAATATTAGTAATACCTGTACACACACACACACGCGCACGCAGGTTTTGCATTCTTTGGGTGGACCCTCAGACATAATGCATTCTATTCCCTAGCCCTATACCCTAACCTTAACCGTCATAACTAAATGCCCAACCCTAAAACCAGGTTTTAATCCTCAAAAAGCCCATTCAATTTGTGTGAACAAGTCTCACACAACTGTCAGGTTTGCTTGACAACTGGTCCACACAGCCATGTACTAAAGACACGTACGCACACGCAAGCACAGAATAATAAAAATAGATATACATATTTAGTACTTTACAAGAAAAATGAAAGAGAAAATTGAATTAAAACATGAGTAAAGACACACAGACACTTTCATCCAGCTGAAAAGATTCTTTGGTGCATTGAAGCTCAACAATAATTTATATATCGAGATATATTAAAGTTAAAATACGTGTGTAAATATGTGAATTCCATTTAAGCAGCAGAATTAACAGAAAAGCATTTCTGAGACCTTGAGGTAAAATAAAAGATATTTTTCTGTCTTTGTCTTCCTTTTATCCCACTTGTGAACATCTTGGTCATGTGTGGTCAGCTGTGATAATTCCAGCAGCAGCAGCAGCTGAAGACAAACAGACAGAAGGTGAAATGGCACCTCTTCTACGGGTGAGCAAAGGGCAAGGTGACACGAGTCGCTCAAAACACTGTCGGGAGGCAAATCTACACTCGCTCCTCTGCGGCACTTGAGAAATCACCTTTATAACCTGCAACTCTCCAACTGTGTTGTCTCTCTGTTTCTGGAGAAGCTCAAGTAAGCTCACACAGCCTGCCTCATATTATGGTTTGATGATGAGGCATGGGTCTAATCATTGAGTTTGGGGAGCCTCAAGACTGGTAAAAAAAAAAAAAAACAACCTCCTCACCATCTGACAGCAGCTCCAGCTCAGAGCCAGAGTGCTGTCAACAGACTCATAAGTGGCCCATAATGATAATTAACGCACAAATTAGACATCTGCTCTGTTTTCAGGGCTGTCTTGAGAATAATGTGTTATTAAAATTAAAAGGAGAGCTGAAATGAGCAGCGAGGTGCACATCGTCTGACTTAATGGCCGGTGTTGAACGGGACTCGTTGGGGCTCGGGTGCAGCTCAGCGAGTCGCCTGTGATTGTTTTGTGAGTGGAGGCCCAGGGAGCTTGTCATACCTGATTAAGCAGGGGCAGGGGGTAAACTAGATGCAGCAGCGAGCACTAGGAGCACTGCATTACCACTGGGTGTCAGCACTGATCACATCATATCATTGCTCTACCTCCACCTATGGCAACTCCATCAATGGCCTAATTGCCTGGGACCAGAGCTGCTGTCACAACAGGTTCCAGCACTGAGGGAGCAGCCGCACCGCAGCACTGATTTATGCTGGGATCATAAATTATGAATGGTTTATGGCTCAGAATCTGCAGCTCAAATGACTCTCTTCCTTTTTTTACTAACCACAAGATGGCATAGTTGGATTATGAAAAGTAAGAGACTCCCCGCTCTTTCCCCAGTGGGTGTTTTTTTTCTTTTTTTAAATGTTCTCCCTTTCTTTTGTTCTTCTTCTTCTTTCAGTTTGTACTGTTCTTTATTAATCTGTGTAGGCTGGGGCATTCCATTTTAATCACATTTCAGCAGAATGTGTTTTGTTGTTGTTTTGTTTTTATATTTATAATTGACATGTCAAATCTGTGGGCTTTGAACGAGATGTCACCATCAGGACTCCATCATCTGCTTTTACAGAGAACCATGCACTCACTGGCCACTTTATTAGGTACACTGGACGTGGTCTGCTGTAGCCAATCTGCTTCCAGATTAGAATAGAACAGAAAACTATTTAGATTGAATTTAATTCAGAATTCTTTTTGTTCAGACTGTGTCTTCTGCATACCTTGGTCATAAGTGGTTGCCTCAAAAAGGCATTTTCACCATGGTCATTTTACCTAACAATACCTCCTTTTACCTGGTGAGTGTATAATTCAGTAAAAATTATTTCACTTTTGTGTTTTGTGTGTATATTAACTTAATACAAGTGCCCTGATTTCCTTTGATCTGCAGTTCATTCTCCTCTGAAAAACAACGGACAAAAGATTCAGCGCAATGTTCAGACTCAGTCATGTCGAGATGCCCCCGAAAATGGAAAATTCAACACCCCTATTTCCATGACAACAGGGCATATTTTCTGCCTAGAAAAACACAGACTGGCCACTGAGTAGACTCTGTGGGATTACTTCTCTAATTGTGACATTGTTCTCGCTCAAAGCTTGGATGAAGTTTAACATTTGTTAAGTCATCTGAATGGAGATACACAGTCCCTGCTGCTGGAGAGTCTGACAGTGCAAACACACACAGCTGGTTTATTTATTAGAGGATGTGTTTTTGCACAAAGTTGGACTGACCCAGTTGGAGTCCTGCGGATTCATCACACTGTGACAGTTAATTATGTTTGTATTATATGTTTCCAAGATGTTCAACAGTAATATTTCTTAAATCCATCTGTTTGTTTCCGGTTTTTCTTGTTGCCGGAACATTTGCAAAGACAGTCTGGCTCCTCTTGTGGATCAAGCCCATGTGGACGATTTTCTTGTGCTCTCCCGCTGTGCAGGTGAGAGACAAGAGTCTGGATTTCCTCTGGCTGGCAGAGAAACAGTTACACTGAAAGCTACTGATCTGCCAACAAAGTCACGCTGAGTGATATCTGCCAGGTGTTCTGCCCTGCTATGCATACTTCTGTTAATTACAGTCTAAAGTCAAAACACAGAATCGATTTAATACATTTGAAAAAGATATAAAAAGAAAAGGCTCAATGGTTATATTCGCCGTGGGAAAAACACTTTCCTCCTCCAGCAGCAGTGGACAGACATGTATAGTCTGGAACAGAGACCAACATTTAATCCCTGCAGAGTCAGGAAAACTACAGCCTAAAGCTAGAGCAGCTTTTTATCCACTCAAATAACAGCAATCACAGCAGCTGTTCAATATACACTTTGAATGTTTACCTCCAGCGTGAGTGCAGTCAGGAAGTCTACTCTGCTGCATTTGGATCTCATTCTTACACGTCCCGTCTGCATCTCGTCCCAAGCTTGGACACTCTCAGGTTCTTTACAGTGGTTTTCCGGTGTGACGGCGCAGCAACCACCTGTTCATCAGCTGGTGTTGTGCGTCCCAATGGTGCTGCAACACACCCGCCTCATTAGCCAACTCGTCGTTATTATCAACTCGTTGCCATCTTGTCTATTTTTTTCCCTGCTTTACTTCTCTTGCTTCCTCTGAAACGCTTCCGCGTTGCTGCCAAGTCTTTGGAGCCTTCATCAGTCATCAGGTTACCAGCCACCATCACCAACAGCGTCTGGGGGATTTTCCTAGTTGCTGCTCAAAAGCAGATGCTCTCAGCTTGGATCCCCCCCGTGTCCAAGCACCATAGACTCTTTAAAAGACTCATTATTCTCTTCAGTTTTATCCACATGTCTCTCCTGATTGAATTGATTGTTCAGGTTATTTACCTCATAAAATCTACACTCTATACACAGTCACTGTGCAGGACAGCAGGTCAAACGTCACACAAGAAAGGTCTAAATTAGAGTCAAGAAAACCCATAAAGCTCATGATTTACTGAACGCATGTTCACAAACTGAGGACACTGGATGTCTGACAGAATACGACTGAAGAAGCCCATGCATGGGGTCTGATCCTGCGAGACACATGAGCACTTCTGTGTCCAGCTGACGCCGCTCCATACTCGGCGGTGCCTCTGGAGCCGGGTAAGAAATCCCCCAGGCTTCCTTTGAAGGTGTTTCAGATGAACCCCCCCCCCAGGAAGGAGAAGGAGACCCTGTCCCACAGAGCCAAGAATTACTGCAGGCACTATATCTCCCCGCAGGTCTCAGAGCGAGTTGCCCTCTTAAACATGACCCTGGTAATCATTTGAATATTTCATAGTTTGGATAATTTTCAAGGGTAAAATTGCATGTAGGGTCAAATCAGGAGGATATTTGGTGGAGAGGAGACCCCATGAGGCGAGGGCCTCCTGCAGCGTCCTGGGTCTGATTCCACCCGTGGTCTTTTGCTGCATGACTTTGACTTTTAACGTCTCAGCTTTCAGAAACCGCTTGAATTTTACCGATAGCAAAAACCGCCACGCAATTGCAGTAATGCGAAGTGCGCTTGCGGAAACGTGTCGTCAGCGATGCGCTCGGTGTTATAGCGTTAAAATTCAATGAGAATTTCAACATATACTGCATATTCCACATTTGAAAATGTCCCTGTATACAGAGGAGATTAACCAAGGATAATTGTATTTTATATCGCTCTGATATAACATAAAGCAGAGTAATCTTTTTTTGCTCAATCTGTCCTAAGGTGTAAAGTTATGGTTACATGCTGCTGCTGTGTCTTGGTTGCCATAGCAGCCTTTGCAAATCATTTAATAACAATTTCATCATTTAACAATTTTACAAGGATTTGTTGTAGACATTTTTTGTGGGCGTCTAAAATGCCTTCATGAAGGAAGCAGTTCAAACTGGCAGTGCAGTGGATGCCACTCGTAACATCAACAGCTTCCATGTTGATGTTCAGTCTGTACTTGTCACAGACAAAGAAGGCTCATCTGAATATGTTAGGGATATTTCATTCACGTAAAGTGGCATTAAAAATAAAAACATACACAGCGCGTACAGTGTGTGAAGTGACTGAACTGATGGAGGCAGTGGCTGTGTGGTTACGATTGCTGGTTAAAGGCCTGTTGCTGTAGCTGGCTGCTTCTTTCTCTCTGTTTCCACGGCAGCACGGAGCAGCAGAGGTGCATCACAGCACAGCAGCCTGCTTTCACATTCATAGAAAATTCTGGCCATCCATTCCCAAGAATGGAGGTGAGTTCCAGTGCTGATGGAAATACAGCATAGACTGTACAAGAAGAGCAGAGGCAATTTCTGTATCTTTAAGCCAGCAGATGCCCACCCCCCCTTCACTTCATCCTGTTTCGCCTTGTCGTGGTGTGGTGCAGCCAGGTAGATGTAGGGAGAGTGGGCTGATCTTTTTTTTTTTCTTTGTTTACCCTCTGCATCTCAGGCCGAGTGTCCATGTAGGTGGTTGCACATCGAGCTCCTAAAAACATCTTTGTCCTCATGAAAACACGAAATCCCACAATTAAATTCTGTCCAAAACATGACAGAGTCAGCGGGCGGCAATAAAACCGTGAAAGTAAAGTAAATACTTTGTTACTGTAGTTAAGTACAACATTTAATGTGTTATTTATATTTCTAGAGACTTTTACTTTTACTTCACTACATTTCCTCAAACTATCTTTGTTACTCGTTACTACCAAATAAAATCAGAAGAAGAAGAGTTGGTAATTATCTGTATTTATATAGAGCTTTTCTAGTCTTGATGAGCTTTATAATATAGTTTTGCCATTCACGTTGCATGTCTTGCTCAAGGACACATATAGAGTAACAGAGCCAGGAATTGAACCCACAATCTTCCAGTTGAAAAACAAATTGCCCTACTACTGATCTACCAATACTTTTACTTCCAAAACTCAGAAATGTACTTTTAATACGTAAGTACAGTAAATGTCATACTACGTCTGACGCCGTCACGCAACATGTAAACAAACATGACGGCGTTTCACTCTGACACTGACAGAGCACACAGCAGAGCAGACTGTGACGTTACCGAGCCAAAACCTCAATACATAAACACTGGAAATGGAGATTAAATATTCACCCTGGCAGGAGTTTCCCAAAATGCAAAGCCACAGTTTCCATGTGTAAAACCAAATCATATAGAAAAAAAAAACAAAAGATTTTAAAAATAAGCACCTACGCGTGGACTGGGCCTCAGACTGTGAAAACATCAGTGTGAGGCTAGAAGAGAGGGGGAGCATGTCTGTTTGCTCACGATGCATGGTGGCAAAAAAAAAATGCATACAGTATATTTGTATTACCCTCTAAATCTTCTTACAGTTCAGACCAAAAACAAACGTGTCACACAAGTGTTGGCAAGTTAGAGCGAGAACATAAATGAGGCCCCAGCTCGCTGACTCTGAGCAGTGCGTGATGCTCTGTGGGTGCTGCAGGAGACGTGTCGTTGTGCCAGTTGGCAGCAGGGCGCTGTCATTTGGCACCGCTCACAGCTCTTGTAGGTACTGACATCTTCAGCAGCACTGTAACAGCCTCCCGTCTCCCACCCCCACCCCTGAAACCACGCAGACATCCATCCTCAGCAGAGCCTGAAATCAGACTGGGGCTCTTACATACTGAGTCTCCTCTCTATATCTCATTACGCTCCCTGCTGCAAAGGAGAGGTTTTACTGCTGCACAAACACACACACACACACACACACACACCAGCCTCGCACAATAATCAGGCAGCAGATATAGTGTACTTTTCAATCACACCAGTGCATAACAGCCACTCGCTTGTGAATCAAATGTCCCAGCAGAAGCACCTTTGTTTTGCCTCCCCTCACAATGCTAATCCCCTACTTCCTCCTCCTCATGCATCGTCTTCATTATCAGTCGCTGTAGGAGAAGCAGCAGCAGCAGCAGCAGCATTAGCAGCAGCTCATCTCCTCAGTGAAGATCAGAGGCCACCAAATCACCGTGCAGGAGTTGTACACAGGTAAACATTGGGAGTATAAACAACTCAACAAGCACCAACAGGTGAAATAGATCACAAGATCAGTTGGTTTTGTATGCCTTCCAATTGCGTCCTACAAAAATATCTAAGATCTTTCATGTTCACGTATGCAACATGAGATCATTGTTTGTGTGGTGAATAAACCTCTTCCTGTTTGAATTCAGACAGACATTCTTCAAACTATCCAGCCACTATCCATCCATCTTCTACCGCTTTATCCTGAGGGTCACGGGGGGCGCCGTGCCAATCTCAGCTGCCATAGGGCGAAAGGCGGTGTACACCGTGGACACGTAGAGAACATGCAAACCTGGATCTTCTTGCTGCAAAGGCAACTAAGAGAAGGAAATGATAATTTACGAGGATTATTTATGTTTGAATTGAGCAGTGAGTAAGTGAGTAAATATTAAACACGGATGTGCGTAAGTTATGGAATGAGCTCAATGATGAATGTGTAAAATTCTTTTGGGGCTCAAAAAAGGTTTGAAATGCAAAATAATTACAACTTACAATGCAAACTGACCATTCAGTACTATCATTTTAAGTGTCCATTTTTATGTGTTTTCTTTAAATTTCCAATGTTTTCCTTGTATTGTACAGGATAGGCAAAGAATAAGCCACGTGCTTCAGCCTATTCCTTTTTTTTAGGTTATTGGCACGTTTGTGTTCACACTTTTACTTTTTAGATGTATGTAACTGCACCGATCATTTATTCGTCCACACGCTGAAACCTGGAATGATATTCCCGACCATATTAGAGCAACAACTTCTGTTTCACACTTCCAACAATCATATAAACACTATTTGTTGGAAGACTGCGTCAATAATCATTGATTCAATGTGCCAGTGTGCTTATTTCTGGCCCGTGTCGTAATACTGTATGATTTAATTGTTGTATTCTGCAGAACAAGGACCTGCTGTAAATCAGGTTTAACTGAGCCAGGCCAGTTTAACGGTTTCTTTTAATCTTTTTCTTGTAAAGTAAACTACCACTCATGATATCCTGACTGCAGGTACTGTATGACAGATTCAGTAAACAGTCTATAGCTGGTGTTCATTACTGCATAATTGATGACATAAATGACATGATTAAAGAAATCAACATGCACTGTATCTGCCAGCAAAGAGAGAATTAATCAAAACCCAAAACCATGTAGTGTAGTGTTTTGTCAACACTCTGTAAAGATGATGTGAATGTTGTGATCTCTCTTCTTTTGTTTTTTTGACAGCCTTAACTGCAGCCACATCAGCGACACTGCAAATGCACATAGACAGCAAAGAGGGAAAAACAAATCAAGCTTTCACCACTTCATTATCTCATCTCTACCTCAAACAGTGAGAACCCCAAAGCTGTCAAACTGTGTTCCTTAGGGCTAAATAATCGTGACGTGACAAAGTACATTTCGGCTTAACAGTTTGACCTCAGAGTGGACTTCTTTTTCTTTTTCTTTATTTGAATTCCTCTGTAGGTGAATAACAAAAAACACTGACCAAGTGAATGAGTTCACGTCAGCCTAGCTCCAGTTCCCTGCATCACTCATTAGGAGCTTGGCCGAGCACTCAAAGTTTTCTTTGGATGGCTCCCAAATGGAAGCACTCATTTGAAACCATGCCAGGCTGTCAGCGCCGTGCATGATTTGCGGCATGAATGACGGTGGGCTGCCTGGATGGAGCAGTCCTCCAGAGCTGCCAGTGAAACAAACTTTGTGTCTGGCTGAGTAAAACGCTGATCGCTCGGAGCAGCTTGTCCTGAATCAAGGACGTCGCTCAAATTTGACACAGTGACAACAGGCGAACATGAGGTTCTCAAATATTTCGACTCTTAACTCTACAATTACAAATGCTAATTTTTAAGATGTGGCATTAAATCAACTTGCTGGGAAACTGTCAAATCACTGCTTAAGAATATTGACTCAATATAATGTTATTTGTCCCCTTCTTACGCAGATTATTGATTGAACTGCAAGGTTTCTTGACAGGGTTTGGCAGGATGTTTAACACGTAATAAAAATAAAAAAGAGCTAATGTGTGCTGGCAGAGAAGTGGAAATAATATTTTTTAGACAACACTAATTATCAAACAAATGCCAGCGACCATATCCTACTAGCTGCTCACTTGATGAGCAGCTACAAGCAGGGGTGTTTTAAGAGATTTCAAAGCCCCCATGCAAAGAGAGACATGAGGCCCCACAACAAAAGGAACTGAGGATTCATCCATACCTTTCCATTGTCATCAGAAATCTGTGGGAGGGTTTTTTGCGTCTAAAGCACCTTCCACACGGGACCGGAAACTGGACCGGAAACGCCGGCCTTGTGCTTCCGTGTAGATATCAAATACGATACTTTGGGAAAATGATGACGTCATATTCCCAGCTCTCAGACAGAGAGTTTGACAGCGTTACCAACTACTGTCAATGAAAAGTAACTAAATTCAGCCCGAAAAGACGCGAGATATCACTTGAACACGTCTTGTCTGAAAAAAAGTGTTGAATCATTAAATACAGAGAGGAGAAAACAAAACCTATTTTTACTTGAATAAACAAAACAGATCAGTGATTGTTCCACACACAGTCGACAATGCTGAACATCCACAGCTCGTTCTTGTCTGTGACTCTTTGTGTGTGTGTGTGCGTGACTCTCCGCCCGTTAGATGGATCTCACTTGTGCGGCAAACTTGTGCATGTCCTTCTATTTTCATTTCTATGACAGAAAGGTGGTAGATTTGACGCTAGTCGCTTTTTACAACATTAAAAACAGTCGGGGGTCTGTAAAGTCGTTAAATATGCACATGGAAACAACACGAAACGTACACACTTCTTTGGCTCAATTCATTCAGCACACGCTGGTGTAAACAGTAGAGGAGTAGTTTCTCTCTACAGTTGTTTGATGGTTTCAGAAAGGATTAGTTTGTCTGGGTTTCTGTTGGACCTACGACGAGGTAAAATGGAAAGTAAGTGTCAACGGATCCTCTCGTCCAAAGCTGACTGTTGAGTTGTGGTCAATAAGAACCAATTGGGAAGTGAATAAGGATAAATCTTTAAAACAAAAATACAAAATAAAAAGGTATTTGATTCTAAGTGACATGTTTTCAGACTTTTCTGCTAAAATTAACACATAGTGTATATAATCAAGCATGTGGCTTTGGGCCTAGTTAGGAATTAAGATATTATAGCATGGTCTATATAGCCGATAACACATTTTCCCATTAAGTTTCTGTGATGGTCTAATAATGAGCTGTTTTCAGGGACAGCCTCCAAAGTATAAAATACCTACGACCCCTACAGGTTGTAGTTTCCCTGAGTACCACCTATTCACATTCTGTACACACAGCAATGGGAAAAAAAATTAAGAACAAAACATTCTGGTTTTGCTTAAGAACTACCTATTTTGTGATATTCTATATGCAAATGACCTCCCTCGACGATTCATCTCGCCAAAGCAACCACCTTTATTAGGTATCAGCAAGTCCCAGTCTGGTCATATTGTTCACTCTAAAGCCTGGTAACATATTCACAACATTCATTAAAAAGACCGGCGATTTTGCAACAGCATCACAAGGCTCCATGCAAAACAAGCCTCCGCCTCATTGAAATTCAGGGTTTCTCGGTGCTAATAGCTGTTTCTGCACTCTGGGTTGGGGGAAGGGGCGAGCCACAGCATGTCATTAGACTGCAGAACATTTTCCAGCTTACCTTTCAAACTGCTCAAGTTTACGGTGAGATAACAACTCGTCAGTTTGATCTCTCTGTAGGCGCTCTACCTACTTCGCTGGCGTGAACACGTCTCACATATTAAGGAGGCCATCTGAGACGTGTACTGGGATGCACAGAACTCAGACGTGGAAAAGAGTCACTGCTAGAGTCCAGTAGAAAAGCCAATCTCTTGGACAAAGCAAAAACACAAACTGGGGGGAGATAATCAGGCCAAGACTTGAGGCAAATGCTGGACTAGAGGCCTTCCAAGGACAAACCAGCAGGGACAGAAAGCCTGCGTGGCAAAGGTAATTGGTGAGAAAAACCTTAGACATATACACATTCTCCAGCAGTAGATGTGTCATTGTCTCTGCCATCTTCTTATGAGTGGCATTCATTGAGAGTGAGAAGAAAGACTTTCCTTTCCTTTTTTTTGCATGGAATGTTATTATATGGAATGAAATAACTATAATTTTCTGGCATGGGGTATAAATTGACTATTCATCCAATTTCTACCGCCTTGTTCTCCACATGAGGGTCATGATGGGGGGTGGGGAGGCAGGTTACACCCTGGACAGGTCGCCAGATCATCACAGGGTCACATAGAGACAAACAACCATTCACTCTCAAACACACCTGTGGTCAATTGACCTAATCCCCAAATTCCAGGTTATCGGACTGTGGGAGGCAGCCGGAGAACGCGGAGAGAACCCACGCCGTAAATGATTAAATATAAAAATCAGTTAAATGTCCACATTCGTGTGTTCCATTCTGAAAATTCCACATCATGGATTTGCCCTATAACCAAAATAGCAGCCGCACTGATCGCCGTGACGGAAAAACACAATCCGTGTGTCATCTACACATATGTCTGTGGGGGAAAACAGGAACTGCATGAATGTAATATGTTGTCATCTATTGCACTTTATTACAGAAGTCTACTCACTCGTTCCTTCAGCCTGGTTCTACTTCCTCTTTTTTTCTCCTGACTTAAAAAGGCAGTGAAGTTATTGGGCGCGCCAATTAAATGGATGCCGCATCCCACTGAGTTTGGTCCCATTAATAATTAAGCAGGGCGAATATTATACAGTTCACACATACTTAATACATGAAGTTCAGCGTGTAGGTCAAAAGTGATTACACACTGCGAGCTGACAGGCAACGAGGAGCCATTTGTTCTGCAGTAATTAGCCTAAATGATAAAGTAATGCATCCCCATTAAGGGGGTGAAGACAGATCAGTCGGTGCAGGAGAGTGAAACTGCCAAGGAGCTGCAGCTCAGACCAGGGCGTTATAATCTCCACATTAGTGTGTTTATTCCTGAGGTTGGAAAACCTCGCTCTTAAAACCAAACAAAAACCCGCGGCAGTCCTGTTTTATGGATTCACGATCTAAGTATGATGTCAAATTGGTGTCAGAACACAGAGAGCGGGCCCCGAGGGCGAGCTGTGACAGATACGGGAGGCTGAGCTTCTGACCTCCAGGTGAAGCTGCTTTACAAGGCTCTCAAAGCCCAGAGTTTCATCAATAATTTACTGTGCTGCCGGCCATGTTAACACCAGCCTTAAACGTGCTTATTATCGAGGCAACCCACACTGACAGGACGGCGTTTGTGAGTTCACTCCCTTCCTCTCTGCGCACACAGGCACAGTTTTTGCCGCTTGTGGTTCTAAAATGATCCTCATTATGTTGCATCTTATTGACGAACTGCAGATAAAAAACAAAGATGCCAGTGCGGGCCTGGCCATGCTGTTCGTTCTCAGTTAATGTCAGATATTCCAAGATGCAGTGGACTGTCTGAAATTAGCTTCTCTCTTCTTCTTTTTTTTCCCCCCGTTTAATTCTTGGCACAAAATTGGAAGAAAATATGCAGCAGCTGTAGAAGGAAAAAGGTCCTCCCACAGACAGACAGGAAGAGAGAAAAAAAAGAGGTAAAGTTCTTCAACAGAGATTTACTGTTCCACTTTATGAGCGCTGAGGCTGCTGCTCAATAAATCCTTTATCATCGTGCTTTTATTGGGGGATTTGATCTCAGCAGACAGATGGAGGGCAACATAAAAAAAAAGCCCCCCGTGAGTGTGTGTTGCAGGTCATATAGAATGATAATGTGCGTTACATTAATGGTAAGTTGCTCTGCGTTTAGCGCCTTTCTTGTGCAAATGACCACTACAGTTTTGCCATTCACCCATTCACGCTCACATTCTTATGGGCCATTAGTTCGCTCACCAGCCACGACTGCTTGTTAGCGGGGAATCACGTGGCGCCAACTCGATGCATTTAGACATGTAGCATCAGAGTGAAAAAAAAAAAAATGTGATTTAAGGGACTTTGACTGTGGCATGGTTGCTGCTGCCAGATGGGCTGGTCTGATTATTTCACAAACTGCTCATCTACTTCATGCACAATTATCTCTAGTGTTTACAGAGAACGGATCGGAAGAGAGAAAACAACCAGTGAGCAGAGGTTTCTCTGGGAGAAAATGATTTGTTGATGCCAGAGGTCAGAGGAGAATGACCAGACTGGTTTAGACGAACAAAATAACCGTTTGTTTCAGCCAAGGTATGCAGAAGAGAAGACCATCTTTGAATACACAGCACATCAGTCCTTGAAGCAGATGTACTTCAGCAGTCAAAAACCACGCTGGGTTCCATTTATGCCACTTTTCACATGTCCTGTGTACCTAATAATGTGGCCATGATTCTGCGGAAGCACTTTTTATGTCACATATTTATTAGCGGGCTTGAGGTAAAGTGTCAAACTCTGATCCACAGTCAGATTTGATCGAGTAACCACGGACGACTCCTGTCCTGTCTTCTCTGTTGCTTGTCTCTTCATTAATTTGTACGTTTGGGGCAAATAAAGTTGTCAGAACTGAACTGACACACACACACACACACACACACAAGGTGTGATGGAGACTTTACTTTATGATGATCCCGTCAGTAGAAATACAACACAGCCCTCTTTAGTCAGACATGTGGCCATAAATAGACGTCTCAGAAACAAGCAGAGTGTCCACAACTGCAGAGTTCTCTGCAGAGACAAATTCATCGGCGCAGAGTGGAGGTCGATGTCACAGTGATTGATAGGTACCAAATAAGTGCTGCTCTCCATTGTTTACAACTATAAAGGTTAAATAAGGAGTGCAAGGGAAGGATTTAAAGTATGCTTCTTCTTTTCTTTGGCTCCTGCTCTTGTGAGTGCCCGCTAACGGCGCTCAAGACATCAAGTTCTGGAACTTTCTGAGAACAGTACAGTTTATTTCTTTCTTTATTTCTTCCTTTGTGAACAGACAGAAAAACAAATACCAAACACACAAGATGGGGGTACTTCAGTTCTTGTTATTGTCATGAAACATGTGGGAAAGATTGCCTCTTGGGAGCCCAGATTAAAGGACTTTCCATTAGCTATACACTGCTCAGCCAATGCATTCCCCATTTGCATTAGTTTTTTTGTACTGATGATGAGAGAGTAGCGCAGACTTGTGTATTTTATTGCGTGTTTCCACTGAGTGGTATGGTACAGTATTTTTTGGCATTTCCATTAGGAATAGTACCAAAATAACCAGCCCCAGCTGTTCCATTAGTCAGTACCCTTCCCTCAGGGTACCAGAGTAATGATATGGTACATACGGGTAGCGCTAGACCCACGTCAGTCAGCTGATTGGGTGCCAGAAAAGTGTCACTCCCCTGCAACTGGTGTTTCTTTGGATTGTCATACAAGGCTTGTTAAGACAAACAGCCACAAACAGAGCAGGAAAAAAACAAAAAAACAGCTGCTCCGTTCAGTGTCGTTGTTGCACCGCTATGTATCTTGCTGACACGGCCATCGGGCACAGCGCACACACCCCACGTTCCAAGTAAAGGTACTGTTGACGGCCTTACTGTATCACAGTGGAAACACGGCTATGTTATTTAGTTGTATCTAGTTTTCTCAAGAACATCCCAAACAATCTTTGTGGGATTAAGGTCAACCCAATCTGTGTGTGAAAAACAGTATGATAATAATAATAATAATTTGTTTAGCAACTTTCATACAAAGGAGTGCAGCTCGAAGTGCAGGAAAATAACATTTTAAAAGAAAACCGATGCAAATACAACATCAGAGATGGCAGACTTCACCCCATTCAGACTCTGGGTTGCAGCGGTAGAGGGTCTGACTCCAGGTCAGAAGGTTGGGCAATGTGTGTGTCTATCACTAATTCTAAGAGGCCTCTGTTGCTCCTATTGCAAGCATTACATTACATGTCATTTAGCAGACGCTTTTATCCAAAGCGACTTACAATGGAATCAAGTACAATTAGCCAGGGGTGGAATCGAACTTGCGACCATGATGTCTTTGGTACACAAGGTAGGGTCTTAACCACTGAGCCACTCCACCCCCCAGCAAATGCGGAAGCATGCACACACACAAAGACAGAGCCACTAAAAACACGGAGTAGTCACAATAAAACACAACACAGGGTGGAATAAAATAGGAAAAGGCTAAAACCCCTGTTTTAACTTTAAAATAAACTAAAATGCAAATAAAACACAACACAGGGTGGAATAAAAAGGAGCTAGTTGAAGGCTAGAGTGTATGTTTAGGGACGTAAGTAACAAAGGCGGCATCCCCAATTTTCTTTCACCTGTTGTAGAGCTGAAACGATGAATCGATTACTAAATTAATCGACAACTGTTTTGATAATCAATTAATCGGTTTGAAGCTTTTTTCCTGATTAAAACAAGATTTTCGATCTTTTAAGCTTCTTAAATGTGAATATTTTCTTCATTTCTTTGCTCTGGATAACAAAGAAATCATTAAAAGTGAATCATTTTGGTTTGTGGACAAAACAAGACATTTGAGAACATCATCATTTCCCCAGGTTTAAAGTTTTCTGATATTTTATGGACCGAACGATTACTCGATTAATCGAGAAAATAATTGACAGGTTAATCATTAATTAGTTGCAGCTCTAAACTGTTGTGAAGAACCTCCAATAAAGCAGCAGTGGACGATCGCAGTGTTGTTTGTGGTACACAGCTAACAAGGGGGTTGGCGATGTAGCTTGGTCCAAGCCCATGAAGTGCTTTGTATACAAGGAGGAGGAGCTTAAAGTCAACTCTAAATGTTACAGGGAGCCAGTGTAGGGCAACTCAGACTGGACTAATATGCTCCCTCTTCCTGGTTCTGGTTACTAAACGAGCAGCAGAGTTTTGGATCAGCTGAACTTTTGCTGTTATCAAAAGTGTCCAGTCCAGTAAAGGACTGTCAGTCACAGTTGGTCCACAGTGACCGTCAGTGTGTGAATTATCCACGTTGCAGTGTGCAGACTCAGACTAAAGGTCTGATTTTCAAGGTGCAAACACAGAGGACACAAACCCGCACGACGCTTGTCAAAGCTTGTCTGTCATTTTTGATATAATGCAACGCCTACCTTGTCTGCCGAGGCCGCGGCTACTGTCCCTGCATTCTGAGCAGGAAACTGAGCAGAGGACTTTGAGCTGCTTCATGAAATAAGTAGCACATCTTCTCCAGGCAGAGGCAGGTCAAACTGTGGAAGAGGAGGGACACGTTTACTCAAAAAAAACTTGGAGAGAACAAGAATTAGCGAACATACTGTGTGTTATTGTGAGCACATGTGAAATTTAAATCAGCACACACACAAAAAAAAAACCCTCTTCAGTTTTAAGCAAATATTGACACCTTGGAACAGCTTGATGCTGACGGCTTCCTGAGACAACAGATGAAACCTGCAGCAGTTTGCTGGTTTATGGTGCAAGGAGTAAATAAACACGGAGTACTGACTTTACGGTAAATACGTTGTTATTTTAATTACAATAAGCCTTAGACTACATGACAAAAAGCAGTTATACCAGTACAACTTGCACAACGCTAGAGAGAGGGATTCCACCTATAGTAACAGACTTACAAATAAATGATGCATCTCATTTCCCTAAATCTTCTCAACAATGTTCATTCTTAATTAAATAAGTTGATTTAAAGGCCCAGTAAGACACTGTAAGATTTAGTGCCATTTAACATTGATACTGCACATTGTAACAAATAAATTCCTCCCCTTTTGATAATGATGTCGCTCTTCTTCGTTGTCAAAGTTGGCTCCTGCTTCAAAGCACAGAATGACTGTAACGTTATCGCTCAGCCCTACATTCACACTCTGCTGGTGTTTTTTCGAGCTCCAAACATTGGAGTGAAGTGTGAAAATGCTGCGGTCTCAGATTTTGTTTGATAACTGCAGGGCTCTCGTCCTCACTGGTTCTTACAACGCATCTCTCAGCTGTGAACAAAAAAAGCTCTGTTAACGCTTCCTTTCAGTTTCACTTTCACCTCAGCTGCAGCGCCGAAAACACTTGAAACACATTCAGTGTTTTTGGACGAAAATGAACGCATTGTATGCAGTGGCTGTCGTCAAAGAGTCAAGTACTAACTCATTAAGTCTCTAAGAAGTTGTGAGAAGTGGAGCTGGCCTCACTAACCGTCATGTCCACTTCACAAATTAAACTAGTTCTGTTACTTGAAACTTGGGGAGACCAAGGCCATGCACCTTTAAGTCAAACTTTATTTGATCCACAGAGAAATTGTCATCTGCTCCTTTAGACGCGACTGACTGTGAGCGGAGGGTCAGCAGACGCCAATAAAACCTGAGCTGCTTCACAAGCAGACTTTACCTTTATGGGCCTTTTTTCCTGCTGATGAGAAGGGGAGAGTGGACTGAAGACCTTCTGCTTTCAGCATTGGAGCAAACACAAAAGCCATCCAGGCAGTCTGTGTGTGTTGTTGTGTCTTTTTTGGAAGCTGGCAGCAGTAATCAGGGCAGCAGGGGGAAGTCCAGTGGAAACTTGGGACAACAGCAAGTTGAGGTGCTTTGGAAGAGAGGTTAAGGGATATGGGTCAGGGCTGTCCTTTCACAAGGGCACCTCCTGTGGAGGGGATGACTCTGGGTGACCGAGCATGAACACAGATCAGAGCTCTGTTCAAGTGTCTGAGACAAACCCTTCTTTTTCCTTTCACTGAAACAAACAGTAATAGTTGGGATTGTTTGACATTTGGTAGCGTGCACTGCCAGGATGCTATCAGCAGTGGGAAGCAGCCTCAGACATGAACACATAAACACATTTTAGCCACTTATCAAAATGCTTACCTCATAAAACCCAGTCCTGTTGAATCTAAATACAATACATCTTAAAAATATGTGTGCATTTTAACCCTGTTGTTAAAAAAAAAAGCTGAGTTTGTAAACCGCTCCGACACAAATAATCAGTATTTTTAGCTCACAGGGACAAAGCAGTTGCTGGTCTATTGCTGCCTGGATTTAGTGAGTTTGTGTCACTGAGGAAAATCCGGGGCGAAGGATTTCAAACATCAAAGTCACAAAAACACACTGATGGAGGCAGTGGATCAACAACTGCTGCGTGTCGTGATGTAAAAATCCCATATTTTCTCGCTGGCCTTTGGCGTGGGGAGAGAGAGCGATAAACAAACTTCAGTTTCTAGGCACAAAAAGGTCGTCTAAATGGTGTGAGAGCAGGTGTCTGTGTTTCTGATGGGTTGCTGACTCAATGACTCAGGCAACCACACTTCAAAAAAAAAAAAAACCACGAACTACACCCCTTTAAGTTTACTGTAAACTTCCATCTATAAATGTCACCGGTAAACCCAGAGTGTAGTGAATTAAACCCGGGTGAAATGACTCTCGATGACGACAGCCCAGAGACAAAACGACAGATGTCGTCTGCTGAATTAAAGGAAGATGGCGCCGCTGTTGAAACTGTCTGCTGTCTCCAGTTCTTCCTGATTTGGGTGGGCGGTGATCGCGAACATCACAGGGCCTTGTGGTCTCAGAGGAAACGTGGCTCACCTCAGCGCTTGTCGCACGCGTATCATCAGGCTGATTGATTTCCTTTTCACGTCGAAGTCGGTGGTTTCTTATCTGCACACGCTCAGCACTAACCCAGACATATGGATGTGGTTTGAGTTTGGACCGGCAGAGGGTTCGACTGCAGCGGAAGACGCTTATCTGGGAGGAGCTCGGCCCAAATGAAAAAGGGATCCAAGAGAAGTTTTTCCATCTGCAGCTCGTTCTTGAATCAACAGAGCAAGAAACATGACGGCGTGAATTTCAACACTTCCAAAAACACACACACTTAAGGACAAGTCGTGTTGCAGCCACTCTGCCTCCACACACTCCTGATTATAATAGACCTCATGAACAAACACTATAATGGCACCCTCAAAGCAAATGCTGACATGTTCAATTTTTACTCCATCCCATCAAAGTGCAATTTTATTTTCAGCCCCAAATCCACCTCATATGTTAGATTTTTGCCCTTGCTAGTTGGGTAGTGACCTAAAGCAATTTTCTTTTTATGACATACTTCATTTATCCCTCAAGGGGAAGATTGTCTGCGCTCCCTCTTCACAGGCCCTGGAGCAGGTTCAGGTTAAGTATCGGGGCTCAGGGATAACTCAGGGATGTGCAGTACAGCCACTGGTGGAAAGAAAAGTACCAAAATATCCTGCTACTTTTTTTTTTAATGATTTTTTTAATGACAGTAGAATAACCTTCACGAAAAAGTCAAGTAAAAGTAGCTTGTGAATGCACTGAAAGAACAAAAAGACTGGACTCAAGGTCTAGTAATGGAGCGTCTGTTGTGATCTTCTGCTGCTGTCGCTCCTCATTTCACTGTACCACGTGTTTCTGATGCAAACCTTGGTTGTAAACAAGTGGTTATTTGAGTTATTCTCTGTAGAAATTGTTATGTGTCAAAGGTTATAATAGTTTAAATCCAATTCATATGAACCCAAAAGGCTTATGTATAAAATAAACTTCAGTTAACTGTTTTCAATTTTAGTCATTATTTCATTAGTTTTCTTAAACTATAATAAGATACTTGATACTGGCAGCCCAAAATGAAAACAGCAGCAGAGGCTAAGATGAAAATTTGCATCCAGACTGTCCACTTTCAGCTCTGTTATGAGAAGAGGTAAACCTGAAAGTGGAAGTAATAAGAGAGGTTTTCATTCACAGCTGAACGTTTTGTTGTGGTTGTTGAGAGCCATTCAGGAAGTGAAAGTAGGCAAGTGTGTTTGTTTTTAAAGGTCTCCCTCTGATTCTGCCCGTCCAGACTTCAACACAGGCCAAAAGCCAGGCAGTGTTTGAAAACTTCTCAGTTTTCCAGGGCTCAAAAATGTAGGGGTTTAGTGTGGACAGCGGGCATAACTTAGGATTTATGTGTGTGTGTCCTAAATACAAGCCAGAAATTGGATCCTTTTAAATTCCCCCCATGTGCCGAATGCCCATGTCTTCCATTTGTAATGCAGGATTATGCAGTTCATGCCATCTAATGTGAACACCAGAGTCTGTAAATATACGACAAAGTGATTTATCCCCTTAACATATTTTTATGTATATATATATATATATATATATATATATATATATATATATATATATATATATATATATACATATGCAGGGATTAAATTAAGCCAGACCAAAACAAAAGCCTGAAAACTAAGTGTTTTCACTCTCGGAGGACGGAGTTTATTGCATGAACCAGAGAGAAGTGAAATAAGACACGCAGCCTTGGTGGATGACTTCATGATTGAAGTGAATCTGCAACATTAAGACTTGTGTGTTCTCCTCCGCGTACTTTCAGAAGTGTATGGGTTATCAGTAACGACCGCATTATCAGTCAGAGCTTTTAGGACGCCACATTAGTGCGCGGCTAACCAGCCCCTGGAGGGAGGAATGATTGAAAGCTGGTGTCAGTGCGAGGGCTCCCTCGCGTCACGTGTCGCTGCACTGTGGAGGATTCGTGTTTTTATCTTTATCTTTAGTGAGGACACATCACAGGCCTAATGCATCCTTACTCTAAGTGCCCTTACCTTAACCCTAAAACCAGGTCTTAACCCTGAAAAAGTCCTTTAAAGTTGTGGGTTCCAGTCAGGGTGAGGGGAAAAATCGACACAGTGAAATATTGCGATATTTTTGCATGCCGATATTATTTTGCACCACGTTTTTTTTTGCATTTTTTTTACTGATGTTAAAAATAAACATTAAACTTTTTGGGGTTTAGCATTAATAAAAAAAAATCTATTGACATTTCAGTCCAGTAGATGGTGCCATGCCGTGGTGGCATCGCAATATATGATTTCGCAAATACGACTTGATAATATCGTATCGTGACTTAAACATCGCATCTCTGGTGATTTCCACGCCTAGGCTCCAAAGAAAATGTCCCCACAAAGACAGGTTTGTATGTTGTATTGTTATTTTGGACCTCACAAAGATATAAATCTACAAAGTACACACACACACACACACCAGGTTGAACAGCTATTCCTGGGGAAAAAAAAAACGATGTTAAATTGAATTCTTTTAGTTTTAAATGAACCCTAAAAGCATTCCAGTTTAACACCGTTCTGTTGGAACTGGTGTGAAAGGGACTCTTAAACTGTCGCTGCAAAATGCACTGTGTCCACACAGTGTAACCTTAACCATAACCAGTTAATGTCTTACCCTAAACCTTAACCTAATCCTAGCCCTAAACTTAACCAGTTCCTCAGAAATGAGCTTTCATATGACCAGGTTTTGGTCTCCATGAGGACGACTGGTCCTGACAAGGTCAATGTTAAAGCAAGAAAATAATACACACTTCCTGTTGTGTGTGGATGTGGATCAGGATGCTACTGGATGATACTGCACCCACATTCAAGCCCATTTCCAGATTTTACAAATAAAAGTTAACTTAATTATAGACTGATATCCCCTTTTTCTCCCTCTCCGGCTTTTCTTGCCAAGCTTTTCTATTTTTTTTTTGATACTTTGACTTCAATCCCAGTAGAAAACATTGTGTGTGTGTGTGTGTGTGTGTGGTGTTTATGCACAGTAACATCCACACACACACACATAAGTGTCTGTTTTATTTTTATAGACATTGAAGCTATTTGGTCAGCAACAGCAGAGAAGATTGAACGAGAAAGTACAACAGTAGTGAATTATCGCATGATGAGAGACAATAATTTGGACCGTAGAGACACATCAACCAAAACAATGTGAATGAGACAGAGACAGAGAGACACACACACACAGACAGATCCTTGGCTGAAGTTGCCTGTCTTGCTTCCCTGTCCTGAAGAAACTTTTCCACACTGACATGTCTGGTCTCAACTTTCTCTCCACTTTCAGTCATTCACATTTTAACTCCGAGGTTCCCAACCTTTTTCCTTGAACCCCCCCCCCACTACTTATGTCCAAGAAAAACAAGCCCCCCTCAACCTGAACCCTTGTCCCCTACAAAAGAATAAAGAGAATAATTACTGCCTTGTTTTCTTTTTTGATACCACTGAGTCTTTACGTTTCTCAGATATTTTATTTTGGTATAGCCGCTATCTGACCTGATGAGACTTGCTTGTGCATTAATGGTCACAGAGGTTCAGAGGTCACAGAGGTGTTGGGAATAAGTAACTTAATAAATTCGAAAGTAGACCAAGAAATGGGTTTTAATTTGGGTGATTTTCTAAATTTAATATGCACAAATAGATGTCTGGTTTGTTTTAACTCGTCTCCTTTTAGGTTTAGGAATGTTGAGTATTTCTGAGCCACAGCTGCAGCTTGATGTGTTTAACTTACTCTTCTGTCACACTTGGATGTCAAAGTGCTACAAGCCGACAGATGTGAGCAAATGTTTTATTCTGCGTTCTTTATTCTTTGAGCCCGTAACATCACTCAAACACTTGGATTAACTCGCTCTTTAAGAGAAAACATACCATGACTGAGCCGTTTCATTAAGTTCAGGAGGTGAACATGTGATCCACTCCTCAAAAATGACCATAACAATATAGTGAGGACACAGAGCAGCCAGAGCGTAGGTAACTTTAACAATTTTATTTGTGAAAAACTACAAGCAAAATTCATAAATAGACATTTCTATTTGAAGCAGAGGAAAATGATCAGGTAAGCCTATAAGCGCAAAGTCGTGCACATGCCAGAAACATGTATTATTTTTAACATTATAAGCTAAGACAAGGAGCTGTGAACTGCTGAAAATGCTGCGTACATTTCCACACCAGGAACAAAATGTGACCATTTCACAAGGGGAAACAATGACACATCAGTTATAACTTAACAAAAAAAAAATAAAAAAAAAAATAAACAAAGAAAAGAAAATTAAAACTGGGTTAAACAAAGAATGGATTATTGTACTGTCCCTACAATTTTTTTCTCCATTTTCTTTTAAACCGAGCATTAACTTTTAAAAGCATTGTACAAGACATTGTTATAGGAAGAAATGAGTTTGTATAATACACTTAATTGGAAATTCACGGTTAAGGTTATACAGTCATTAAAACAAGCATTCTATATTTGGGTCTCTGACAAACAAAGCTAAAAAATGTAACCATCTTTACACAGTAAATTAAGGTTACTGGTCGCACACAAGAACAGAACTGCTTGCGCGGAAAGGAAACAGGAAACGGAAAAAACCAAAAAAGAAGACGTCGGCTCCGATGCCATTATTCATAGTGTTTGCTTTTGCACCTTTTTAAAATTCTATTTACAAGCAATAATTCATATACTCAGCAAATGGCCATTTCTCAATAATTTAACAATGAATCCTTTCTGTCGGAGTTCTCAGTCAAGTGAATGGTTGCAGATAAGGCAGGTGAAAAAAGATGGCTTCTCAGGCCCATTAATAACAGATTGCATTACAAAGCAAGGGTTTATTTATTCTCAGTCAAAATTGGACCAAACATTTCCCTCTTGTGACCCAGCAGTCCCACCGGTTCACGATGCTTTTCCCCACACTTTGAACATCGATTCCATATTTGTATTCAATAATGTACATAGTTACATAACCATCACTTAAGAGCAGAACAAAAGTTATAAACACGAATCTCCTGGACAAGAAACATTTGCTTTTACAACACCGGTGAAAATCATCCATACTTGTGAACCTGCGGGGCTTTTTCTTTTTTTTTCTCTTTTTTTAAGTCGGCACACATGAAAATCCTGTCGCTCGCATGTTCCACAGGAGTTTTCTGGGACACGTTAGCCTCGACTAACCTGGTTTAAGCTGCTCTGGGAGGCTGAGGCGTGCTGTTTTACAGGGGCAGTGGTCCAGAGCAGGTTAGCTGCTGAGACAAAAGAGACAAAGCTCTTCTCAGGTGCCGGCGCTCACCAGCGAGAGCAGAGACTGGAGTTCTTCCGGGTTAAAGGGACAATAAGAACGCCATTTACATGGATTATATTAGTCTTTATTTAAACTTAGTTATTCATCTCATCACATTAGATAATTGCATTTTTCAAATTGTTATTCATCTGTCTATGTATCATGTCATGAAATTCCTTTGGTCCTTCAATAAATAAAACTAAGATATCATATACACATTTATTCTTTTTACAATTTCATACAGGTAAAAGGAAATTATGTTGGTCTAGTATTAACTAATGAGAACGTGAATTAAAACCCTTAAATAAGCTTTGCTGTTCTAAAACTATAAAAGAGCAATTATGTTCTATTAACTAATGTAATATTTTGCCTTCAATGACAGGAGTCTTAAATTAATAACAATAATAATAAAAATTGAATAGTCGATCTTTGTAACGTGTTCACATCTTTGCACTTGTTTTCTTGGGGTGATCGGGTGGAGAGGATGGAGACTGGAAAGGAAAATTGATATACAAAGAGCTCGACACAACAGGTCGATTTTACAGGTTGATGCAGTTTCACCACATGGAACCGTGCGTAACCATCCTTCAGTTACAACAGAATAATAATAAAAAAAAAAAACATGACTCAGGTGATGAGAGGACAGCTCTACCTTCAGCCAGGAAAAGAAAAACTCAGTATTTCACTGTGGAATGCAGTGGAATTTTAGTGTTTTACACCACCGCCGACATTGTACAGTTTAGGACATATGATCCTGCATAAGAGATCTAGGGCTGTAACCAACGATTACTTTCTCAATTAATCAACTGCTTGATTGGTTTATAAAACGTCTGAAATTGTTGAAAAATGTTGATCGGTGCTTCCCAAACCTGCCCCCGAACCAACCACAAACCATTTATTCACTTTGAATTATTTCTTTGTTATAAGGGGCAAAGAAACAATATTCACATTTACGACGTGCAAAACTCAGAGAGCTTCTTCTAATTCTTCGGAAAAACACTCTGAGACGATGAACGGGTTATTTAAGAATCGACGGTTAATAGTATTCGATGAATCGCTGCAGCCCTAAGGAGATCTGATATAGCGTACGAAATCACAGACAGTCGTGTTGAAAAAGGTCAGGTGTGATTATTCCTCTGATGCACATTGAACTGTACAGGAGGAGCAGACGGACCTGATGGAGGTCCAGACAGTGTTCGAGGTGAGACAGTGTTGTTGAAAAAAGTGAATGAGAATTTGATTCATCAGCACTTTGTCACATTGAGTGAATGGGCAATCCCAGATCTGCAAATCCGCTTCACAGTGTATCTAGCACCAGTGTGTGTGTGTGTGTGTGTGTGTCTGAGTCCAGTGTAGTGTGTGTGTGTGTGTGTGTGTGTGTGTGTTCGTCTGTGACTTGAGTCTTGTCCTATCATTGTCAAACTGTAATAAAAACACTGAAGGAACAAATCGATCGGCAGAGCTACACAGCATAAGCTTCAACATAAAAAGAAGAATATCAAAGTATACAGGTGCAACGGGTAATAAATAAGGGTAATAATAGTTTAAAGTTATTAAAATGATGGTGGTTATTGTGCCCGGCGAAGAATTCTTCTTTACAAAAACAAAAAAAGTCGACTTGGCCTCACATCCACATACAAATATAAAACAATACATACAAGTGTCTGGATGCTACCGCAGGAGGAGGATGGGATGAGAAGGGGGGAGGGGAGGGTTATTCTTTGTAGCCCAGCTCTCCTCGCCTGTGCCGCCGGTGTAAGTTCTCCAAGCGGGGGCGTTTGTTTTCCCCGACAGTCGCACCGCACTGATCCTCGCAGCCAGCCAGATCCTCTCAGCATCCAGGTGTGGCTCATGGAATGGAGGCAGGGCAGCAATGGGAAAGATGAAATCTCTCCCTCTGTGGGATCCTTAGTGTCCAAAAACGTGGAGGGGGGGGATATACGTGGGAGAGTGGAGGCAGGTGTGGACGGGATGGTGTGTGCGTGTGTGTGTGTGTGTGTGTGTGTGTGCGTGTGTGTGGGGGTATTCAGAACGACTCGTCATGCCCCACAGAGAGATCCCCTTTAGGTGTGGAGGCGCGTGACGAGCCCTTGTCCATGCTCTCGGAGCCGGAGCTCTGGTGCTGCTGTTCGGAGCCTGCGCTGGACGTGATGGTGGAGGAGGACGTGGAGGACGAGCGGGTCTTCTCCTTAAAGTCTGTTATGATAACCGTCACGTTCCCGACAGTGATGGCCAGCTGCTGGGCGGTGCTCCTGTCGATGTTCTTCAGTTTGGGTCTGTGATGCAATGAAAGAGGAGGGAAAAAAACCCAAAACAAACAAACCTTAATAATCAAAAAAAAAGATCAACCACAATATGTGAGTGTGTGTTTCAGCAAACACAAAAGGGAGCCTGCCAGCACTGTGGGGGCGGTTACACTAAATTGCTCAATTCATCGGGTGACACATGCACAGTAAGAACAAGGGTATATAAAGTGAGAGTGGGAGTTTAGTGTAAAAGATCATTTGTGAATCATTTCTGGTTTCCCACTAGCCTGCTGCTGACTGACTTTCTCTAAACACAAGGTGCTGTGTACTCATACAAGTGAAAGCGTGTGTGTTCTGCTGCACGTGTGGACTCAGCGAGGCCTACACACCTGGAAATATGAGAGTTCTTGTTGGTCTTGGTTGCTGATTTGCCAGACTGTATGCTGTGTTTGTCACTGGGAGGGCTCTGGTGGTTTTCTGATTTAGGTCTGGAAGAGAAGAGTAAGTGGACATACACCAGTGAGCAGGAAGTCCAACACACACACACACACACACAGAACACAAATATAGCCTCACACTAGGGATTGGATAATGTCATAATTTTATCATTTATCCTCATATTTCTCCAACATACAGTCCTAGTGATTTACTGTGCCACAAGGGGGAGTCTTCTTTTCAGTCACTTAATACTCTGTATGCTTATACTCTGTAAAAGCATTCAGCATCAAATAAAGGTAGATTACAGAGAGAAGGCTCCAACTGTTTAACTTTTAAAAATCTAAAACTGTATTTGTATGCATGTATTAAAGCATTATCATACACTGACCTGGTCTTTTTGCTGTTGGGCTTCTTTGTGACGGCTGGGATGATTTCCTTCTCTCTGTCGGGTTTGTCTTTGATTGGCTGCTCCTTCTCACTCTTTTCCTCAGGAATTTCCACCTCTGGCCTCACTCTCTCCGGACGTTCAACCTCCGGGCGTCCCACGCCATTGGCACGCTCTCGCTCTCGTTCTCGTTCTCGCTCTCGCTCTCGTTCTCGTTCTCGCTCTCCCTCTCCCTCCGGGCGCTCCTTCTCTGGACGCTCGCTCCTCTCCCTCCGATCCTTCTTGGGTGGAGGAGGCATGGGGTACTGCTGGGCCGCCTGCTGGGCAACCAGCTGGGAGTTGATCCTGGGTTTCCTGTGGAGAGGATCCAAGGCAGAAACACGGATTAGCCTCATGGAGGAGCAGGGAGCCGACCATGCTGGCCACGCTGCAACGCAGGCGAGAGGCAGGAGGCAGGTTTAAATGCTGCAGCTTCCTGGTGGTGCAGATCTGTTTTGAGCAGATCTGAATGAATGCACAGGTTCACAAGGTGGGACATTTGCAGCATGTCACTTAGGTCCTCTAATCTGATTACTACAGGGTTTGCCCCATTTGTCACAGACTGAGATTCAGTTGGACATGGTGTAGCTGCTACACCCGGTGAGCTCACAGAGCAACCGCAGAGCTACTCTGTCCCTCTTTCTGACTCAAACACATGCACCCACAGAGCATAACCTCTTTGAGTTTGATCATTCTTATTCAGCAAAGACAATAAAAGCAAGAGAATAAATGTCATGTGAAATTTTCACTGAATCCCACTGACGTTCTAGACTCTCATGAAACTGCCCACATTTATGTGGTTTCACTGCTGCGCAGAGAGAAACGCACTTAGCAGCATCTTGCTCCATCAGCTGTGCAGATGAATATGGCCTGAAATTGTGAGGCAAATAATCAAACTCCTAATCCAAATGCTTGAGCTCAAACACAAACACACACACACACACACACACACACCTGCAGCATAATGGACACAAGCTGACAGCATCTGAGCAGGGACCGCAGAGGACCTCGGGGGGAGAGAGGACGGAAACTGCAGCCAAGACCAAATGATAGCCAGCGACGTGGATAATCACAGGCCAGTGCTGGGCAAGCATGGTGAGGAGTAAACCACAAGTGTGCTCACACACTCACAAACACGTACTTGAAAAGCTTAGCATGCAAACAAACAGCCTGGCATGGCTAGACGGCTGCTCGGGAGGCAGTTCAACTAGAACACATCAAGCTATGGATACGCAACTCTCCAAAAGCCAGCTTTAGTTTTTTTGCAAGTTATTTTAAAAACAAACAGACCGAGGACTGATTTAGAGGACCTGTGGTCAAGTAGGGAGATACTGTATAAAAGTAACAAACCGTGTCAGTACAAACTTCAGTCCAGATAAACAAGTGTTACGGCTGAAAAATGAAGCCCTACCAGAGAAAAACAAATGTTTCTGGCTTTGTCATGGGAATGAGTCTCTGTGAGTCAAGTTGAAGAACAACTGCATGTGGCAAACACAGACAAAGCTCCAAGCTGTGTCAGACTGATGAAGCCGATTTCAGTGGCTTGCTACGGAGAGTGGTTTTCAGACAGCTGCTTAAGTGGTTAGCCTCACTGTTTCAGTTTGGCAGCATCATATGGTCAGTTACTCTTGCTTCTACACTTTCATCCTCTCATATCGCTCAACCGACTCTCCGCTCCCTCAGTCCCTTTATCTTTTAGTAGCCTGGTAATTTTAGCCTCTAACAATTTGTCAAACTTTCCTGTATTTTTTTCCCCTCAGCAGCTCAGTCAAACACATTAAGTGTCCTCCTGTTGCAGCCCATTATAGACTGAGAAAGGCTGTCCTTGAGAAGGGGGCTGGGTTGTGCAGCCGATCAGAAAGCAATCAATCGGGGAATAATAGAGCATCATGTCGTAATGCTTGCACTACATTCCAATCAATACACCAGCTGTGGAGAATGCAATGAGCCCTGGGCTGGTGATGCCTTATCCATTAGCTGTCATGGACCTGGGACTCCTTCAACCTGCTGCCGTGGTGTTTGGGGGCATTGAATGAGGTGGGAATTAAGAGGGTAACATGGGAGTCAATTCTTCCTTCCATCCCAACCCAGCTTCATAATTGACTGCTCCCATAAAATTGATCCCTCTGCTATTCCAATCTTAGGTAATTACTCCCCAGGCTGAGTTTTAGAACTCATCCCCACAGTGCTTAGATAAATCCAAGTACACTCTGAGACTCTTATTAATTAATCATGAGGTGATGATACTGGGTTTACAATTCTGTATAAATTATAATTTAATGAACAATCACGCAATAGAAATATAGATGTAGTAGCAGTAAATGAAAATGATAATGTGCAGGCTGTGAAAATAGTGTTAGTGTCATAAATGTGCTAACCGAGCTGTGGCAACAAATGTATGACTTTAATATAAATTCCTCCAGATAGAAAGCAGTGTTTCACAAAAACTATGAGACTATTGTAAAGTGACATAATGATACCAAATCACAATTCCCATTAGAGCTGTCATTTTTTCAGTCGGAAATTCAATATTATTTCTTACATGCAAAGTTAAGTTCACGTTCAAACTGTAATTACCTACTCGGAATGCAAATGCTGTCATCTCATAAGTACCTATTCAAGTATCCCTTCGAGTCCAGGAGAGAGCGCACTTAATGTTTCCTACAATATCATAAAACAGCGCAGCAGCCACAGCATCTTGGAGGAAAATTATTTCATTTTTGTAAATAAAAAGAGAGCTGCACTCTGTCAGGCGGACATACATGTATTTCTGGCAAATAATATCAGACATTAAAGTGGAGTTTCAAACTCCAACTAAAAACAATTTTCAAGTTCAAAATGTACAGCCTTGAAGCACATCATTCCATCTTAAGCAATTACTGCATGGCCCAGCAGGGGACACAGAAATAGGCAGTGATGTTATTTTGTTCTAAGAAGAGGGGTTCTTTAATGAAGACACAAGCAAACTAAACCATCTTCCTGAGTGGAGATGGGGCGGGAAATATTAATATAAGCAGCCCTACTCCGTAGACACATATACGCACTATGGTCATAGAGAGAACACGCCGACTCAGTGAGGCAGTTGAATATCGCGGTAACAACAACTAAACGTGTTAGTCTATATTCTAAACGTGTTGGAATATAAAAATGAAAGCTACGGTACCATATCACCTGTTCAGCAAATGTGAAGAGAAATTATATTTTCACTTGTTTGGCTGCGGTCTAACATGTACACAAACACAGCACTAGTGGCTTGCATTTCCTTGTCCTATCTATATTCTGATGACATTCCAAAACAGTCAACACCATGGAAAATCCAGATGGTCCCCAGAGCATCATTCCTGCTCCTGATCTACTGTTTAACATCTGGTGGGAAATTGTCAACATGCAACTGAGACAGTATGACACAGAATTGAAGTTTTGGGTAAGCAGCTTACAGCATTGAGTAAAGACACTCTCAACACACAACGCACCCAAAAAGACCAGAAAAGTATATATTTAGCAATGAGATCCATTAGCCAAAAAGGTGCAAAATAACACCTCATCTGCTTGTTGCGGAGCTGGAGGCCTGGTCAGGGGCAGAGATTTGCGTCAGCAGCAACAGCAGTGGCAGCAGAAACAGCCAAGAAGTCTCAGTAGTTAAGCAGTGATTCAGTGCCAGCATTAAGTCAGCCATGAGATGCTGCTGGCATGATAGAGCCAACACTCTCTGCTCCACATTATTTATTCACTGACCACTTGGGCTGTCGTGGTAAAGGCACACGCTCTGGACATGCCTGGAGACTCAGCATGACACCAGGATTGTGTGACACAGACCTTGACAGCCTTAGCCAGAGTGAAAATAAACATCATATTTAAAATGAATGAAGAGTTATTTATACCTGAACATTGAATTGTTTTGATATCAAAATCTGATACACCACAGTTAGCTAAAAAGTGATGTTGGAAACAATGCATATTTGAAATTTCATTGCAATTCAGTCTATGGTAATATTCATGTTATCCTATTTAAATCTATATCACAGTAAATGCAGTATAATTCTGTATAATTACACTAAAACTCAAATTACAATTAGAGATTTTACCCAAAACATTCAGATGTACAATTCCATTTATTTAAATAATGTGTCAACATTGTTGTCCAAAGAATGCACTGATCACTACATCTGAACCAAATGATGTTGCAAACATCCAAATGAAACACAACAATCTAGTGTATATAATACAACAGGTTATAAGACTGGGAGCAGGACCAGGAGCGACACACAAGGGTCCAATTGCAGAATCTGCTCCAACCTCCCACTACTGCCAATACATCCCTGGGAAATCAGTGTGAGTGTGTCTGTCAAGTGTATAAAGCCTGTTGTCAAATTGTTTCCCACTGTGAAGGCTTACAGCATATTACCTCCTCTGCACACAACAATAAACTGTGATTGACAGCTCCTCCTATGCTTGCCCCTCAATTCCGCCTTGTAGTGGGGGGGAGGAGTGGGGAGACTACCTCCACAGGATGCCCAGAAATTACTATCATCGTACTTAAAAGCTCCTAATTCAGTCAGACTGACACCTATTGTTAGACAGCTCCACTTAAACTGAAATCATCCCAGAAACAAACACACCTCGCCTCAGCTGGTGCTCTTGCTGAACACGAGCAGCTGATTCACATACTCACAAAGAACGGTAGAGGATAAAGATGAAGCTGTTGTTTCAGCCTGGACTCTTTCGGCAGGAATATCAACAATAAGCCTGTGCCTGTCACAGGAATGCTGACGGATAAGTAGGATGAGTGAGTGAGTGAGTGAGTGAGTGAGTGAGGCAGGCATGCACAGGAAAGCCCTCATTAACACAGCTCTTTTATTTGAAATGCTGTGTGGAGGACAAGCAATTATTTCCTGCCAAGCTGAGGGAATGAAGTGGCAAACAGCTGAGCTGAGTGGAGAAGAGAGAGAGAGAGAGAGAGAGAGAGAAGAGTCTTCTTCAACCATTGAGAGTCAACTTGAGAGCTCAGGATATTTAACGTCACCCACTCTCTCTCATTCTGACCTTGTACCCACAACCACATCTACACGGTATGAACGTGGGCTCCTTGTGCTCAGTGCACACAAAAAGTTGTTGGGAAAGACGAGTCCCCTACTCGCATGCATTCACCAGTGACCCGGTTTTACCCCGCCACAATCTCCGCCTTGTGTTGTACATCCCTCAGATCCAACATGTGAGAACGCCACAGGGTTTGAGTTTGATCAGAGCACTACTATCATACAGTGACAACCGTATAACCAGTGATCTATGGGAACACTTGTTATAGAGCTTTGATTATCATGTTGAAACATGTGATACCCGTGGCTGCCCCTCCCCGCTAACCAGTGTGTGACACGAAGCATAGAGCTGCTCGCCTGTGCTGCTTCAGTTGCATTGGCCAGTTAGAAGGCATTTATAGATGTTTACACTGAGGCTCTGCTGTCGTGCTGTTCAGTGTTGGCCTGTCTTTCCAGAATGACTTGAAGTGCAGTTTGTCTGGGAGGAGCTCTGCGACAGCCTCTGCTTCACCCAGTTCAGTGCAGTAGGAGTAAAACCACTAAACTCACAGAGTTTCTGTCAAAAATCTGGTGAAGGTGTCCCAGAAAAACAGCTGATGGCAGGACAGCATGGCTCTATAGTCACACAGGCCTGTCTGAGCCAGTATTGTGTTATTTTTTTATATTTTTCTATAGAAGCATAAAGCTTGAATAGATAATAAATTACAAATGAAGGGGTTAGACATACACCTTAACAAATGGTAGACTCAATTAACTTTATAAAACACTGGTTTCCTCAAAAATATGTTGCATCATATTTATGATACATCAACAATTGTTTCATTATTGAATCGTGGAATCGTTATCAAACTGAAACTTGGGAACGCACTCTACTGGTTCCCACCACCAGTTCACAATGAACAAACCTGTTAGTTTTATTCACTGGTACATTAAACTGACAATTGGAAAACAGACTGCAATGGACCTAAACTCACCTGACAATTTATAAAGTAATTTAAAAGTAATGCAGTCAAAAATTAAAAAGCCCTACAATAAAGCATATCATAGGTGTAAATTTTGCACTATGTTGACAAGTGGCATTTCCCACAGAATTAATTCAATCCATGGAGGCAGCGGTGCACACAAGCTCACATAGTTTACTCTTAAATCCATCAAACTCAGATGACAGGGAGGCTGCACAAGCTTGAGGGTGAAAGAAGTTCTCATAAAAGAGAGATACAGAGAGCTTCCACTGTGTGTGTGTGTGTGTGGGTGTGTGTGTGTGTGTGTGTGTGTACCAGCGAGCAGCATACAATGCACTGAGGTCTGACTGTACAGAGAGTATAAACACATATAATCACATGAGCACACGTGAGTGAGCCTGAGGCAAACACCACTACAATGGATATACAATGCCACAACTAAGCACTATGGTAGAGATCTTTTAATTAAAAGACATATAGCAGTCTCGATAGTTCATGCAAAATACTGTGACAGGTGACAATGTGTGCTGTTTCTTAGCTGCTTATCACACCAAGGAAGGTTTTGCTTGACAGAAGGATGCAGGGTGTTTAAAAAAAATTAAAAACAACATGTCCAGCTCCACCCAAAACTGGAATGTTAAGGATTGATTATTTTGGTACCTTTCTCATCATTTAACAATCAAAATGCAAATAACTGAGCGACGTAGCAAACTGAACTGTACTGCTTGGTGGAAATGGGGCCCCTGTTCCCAGTAAAGGAATTCTAGATCAGTCTCAGCCTGAAGTGACAGAAGTAGTGTTGTCACCTCTAGCCATGCATGGGTTAAGCGATTTGTGCGTGTGGAGTTTGAATGAGGAGAACACCTGAAGAGTAGCCTGGGGCTACAGCACTTCCATTTTATTCCCACTGCCAACCAGAGGCATTTCACGTTCATCCTTTCATCCATTCCTTCCAGTCAGATTTGGAGGGATTCATGTAGAACCTTTCCCATCCTTGTGAGAGCCGATGGATAACTGACTGCGTTTCCATCAAATTTCTCGAGGTGCTCTTGTTCTTCTTCTCAGTAAAGCAGCTACATACATACTTTTCATGACAAAAAGGAAGATTCAATTCTGCAATTACTATTAACTACTGTCCACCAGAAACCTGGCATCTTTTTGTTTCGTTTTAACAGGGAAACAAAAAACAGAGATATTTGAAAACACTGCTGGGTTCATCTCATTTGAAAACCCTACGGCAGTTTTTCAGTTTGGATGGCCAGAGATGGCGGCTGTAGAAAATGATTATGTCCACATTCGCTTCTGGATTGGTTCATATCTACCACAACCGATCTACCAGCTGTGCACAAAAAGCTCTTTTAACACGGCCATTGTGTCATGACAGAAATCTTTTCCCTGACTTGTCAGCATTGTTGTTTCGTCTTTGTAGTAGGTTCTGAAACAACTCCAGAAGAGAGAATCAGCTTCCTGTTTTCCACCAGCAGACAAATCCCCAGTGTACATGAATAGTCATGTATGTGTATATATGTGTGTTTTCAGGCACATTCGTAAGAGCTGAAATCCTCATCATCTGAATGTAGACTGTTTTTCATTGAGAAAGTGGTTTTCAAATAAAGACATAGCAGTAGCATGGGTGTAGCTACAGCCTCTCCTACTCGGACTCAATCTCAAAAAAAGATTAAGGGAGGTGATTTCTTATGTTGTCCAATCATGCAGTGGGGTTTAAGGCAACCATGCATTGCTTAGGAGATGTAGAATAGAATTAAGTATGTTATATTGCATAATAAACATTTTTCAAATGAAATAGTAGTAGTCTGGATGTAACAAGCATTTGCACCTTTTCTTCAAACAGTAAAAGAGCACGACATTCATGGCACTTATGTCTCAGCGCTCACAGTGCAAAGGAGTCCAGGGAAAGCTTTCAGAGATATCTGAACTCCGACTGCAATAACTATAAACCTAATGCAGCACAATGGCTGCCAGGAGCAATTTTCTGCTTCTCTTGACAACCTTAAGGAGTCTGCCCATTTGAGTATTTTGACATTTGATTGAGACACAGCAAGAAGAAAACTAGACAGGGAATTCAAACGGGGATAAGTCTACATGTGAGTTTTCTTGTGTGTGAAAGACACATCATCCCTCTTTTCTACGACTGACCTTTCAGGCTATGTACTGACTGACATTGTGCGCACTGACAGTGAGTCATCGCAAAGGCACTGAGCTTGTACAAGTTACTTCCATCAACAGCACTGTGTGACATTGCTCGGCATCGCTCATTTGTTTTTGTTCTCTCTCCATTTCCTCTCCATCATTGTCTGAGTCTTGCACTTTCTCCTCATGTATTAGAGCCTCCCCTACCGCCCCACACCCTCCATAAATCCTGCCAGCTTTAAGTAGCTCTCTTCTTCACCCCTCTTCACCTCTCCTTTTGCTGCTTGCCTCTGGTGTGCATGAGTTATCTGTCACGTAGGCCGCGTCTTCCTATCTTGCTGCTGTCCAGTTGTCTTATGGCCCATTTGCTTTAGTATAAACAAAGCCTGGTTTAAATTTCAACAAATTATCAAGCAGCACTGCTACAGCGCCATGTGATACATACTATGATATAGAAGATGATATATTATACTAATCATACTGAAATCACAGATTTGACCAAGTTAGCATTTTTGGCCTGCCTTTATTATCTGCAGTATTTTTTTGTTTACCAGAAAAATATCACAACGGCTAAATTAATTCAGGGTCTCTTATTTTCATTCATTTTATCTTAAATGTGATGAGATGCCATGGTAACAGCTGTAACTGACCTGAGATTGACATGGGTGAGTTTGTTTGCACAGCCTCAATAATGCACCTTGAACCCCGATCACTAAAAATCTCTTTTCCACTGGGGAAAGATACTTGGCAACACTCTGAACATCTGGCCTTTCCCCAATGGGAATAGATACGATCGACATTCAATCTCAGGTCAAATGACTGCAAAAGACATTTATCGGCTCTGGCACCAATCGGCAGTCGTGTACAGTAAACGTGTATGTAGTACTTTTTCCATTTACTACTTTATTTTGGCATAAGTCAAGGAGTCTGCACAGCTCTGCACTGTTTCCAGTGTGGCATTATGAGTTGCACCATTTTTTTCAGTTGCTGCCGAGTTTGAAAGAGTGGCTGAAGTCAAAGATATCAAAGTAACCAATGTGAAACCATTAGTCCTCTCCATGGTGCTTTCCTTCTGTTGTGTGCAGGACATTGGTGGTTTGCCGCTCATTTGTGACATTGAACATGACTCACTGGAGGAAACACTCCACTGGCAACGGGAAAGGAGTCAACTGCCTTTAACTGAGATTAGCTTCTCAATATTAGTAACCATGGTTAACAAACTCTGAAACTAGATTGTTCAATAGGACCAGAAGAAACTGAAATTACTGGAAAAAATTTCAGTTTCTCTTACAATCTCATATGTAGAAAGTGACATGTCAAATGCTACTGTTCTTTTCCCATGCATGGTTGGTGGTGCGGGTAGAAACAGACAAGGATGTCCAGTCACCTCCTCCCTAGGTAATCATGTGCTTTGCTCTGCTTTTGCCCCTGGAGACTCTTGGCTGAGTGAGCACATCCCCCTTACAGCCATCCATACACCCCGTCCTTTAAAACACACACACACACACAGACACACAGACACACAGACACAGAAATGTCCACCAGCTACACTCCTCTCCGTCTCCTCACCACTTTGCATCTCTCCTTGTCCTCCTTTGCCCTCATCTCCTCCATAAGCTGCGAGGCTGTCCTTAACAACTCCCTCGCCCTCATATGCTTTTTCTGTAGTTTCCTGAGACACGTCTCTGCCACACTCATTTGCTTGCCTCGTCTGTTTCCTGAAAGGGAGGAACCTCAATTCAACAACTCTCTCAACATGTCTCTGTTTTTTTTGTCAGATTGCCAAATTGGCTATTGTTTTTAATCACTCACACTCTGCCAAATCCCATGAAGTAATTAAGGACTTTTAAATCCGGCAATTAACGTCAAGATTAGGGCTAACCGCTCATGCTCGGGGTTTTAGTGCAGATGCTGATAATGCTGGATAAGCAAAAGCAGTTTCCTCCAAGTGGGGGGCTGCTGTGGGGGGCGAAGAAGTGGAGATATAAATTGAGCGGCAGCATGTCCCTCTTATGTAATTCCATTATCCAAGACAATTTGCTTTAATGTGACAGTGGGAGAATCCAGGGATTATAATGACTCTATTCCATCATTGTAAAAGGCACACACGCACAAACACACACTGCAATCATTTTCCCATAATTGTACCATCTCAACACTTACAGAGCTAGAGGGAAAAAGAGAGGATAAGAGACATGCACTTTAACTTTTTAGAGCCACCTACTAAGCAAGGCTTCAGGGCTAATATGGTTTTGATTCTATCCGTTTTGATTCTGTTTGTCAATCCTGCTTCTGATAGTCAAAATCTGGGGATTTGTGGGTTTCACATAGGCTCTTACTCTAAAGCTATGTGCTAAATTAAAAAAAAAAAAAAAAACGTTCCCTTTAACATATTATGTGTGACTTTCACCACAGTGTTGAAAGTGTTTCCCCTGAGATGTAGGTGATGGAACAGTGGTGATGAAGTACAGGTGTGTGAAAATGATTTGAGTTCCTCTAGGGAGATTTCTACTTACTCGCGGGCCCTGAAGGCTTGATAAGGAGAGAAAATGTCACACATCTAGTGTGTTTAAATATCTAATAAAACATTTAAGTTTACATTAAAGCATACTTATTCATAACACATTTTGAGGGAAATATATTAGCAAACATGTTGTCGAGTGTTTAAATTAATTACGATAGCTAATCAAAGTTTTAAAAAAATGTATCCTATTAGCCTTGTTTCTAACACCTATATAAATACAACCCACCACCTAATACAGCTACATGAGTTGTAATGGTTTCAGCGGTGACTGAGCATCAAATAAAGTTTAGAACATAGAATGTCTTTATGCAAGTCAGAGCACTGTATTTCATGAACAAGTGAGATGAGAGACACCCATTTCATCCGTTTTATATAAAGCACAGATGGAAGCTACTTGAAAAGACTGACAGAGCAACAGTGCACAGATAACAGCACAGCAGTCAAAGACTGAGGTACCCCAAGACTTCCTGTGAAGCCCGTCATCAATCAACTTTAGAGGGCTGCTAATGGTTTCTCCCTGAGCCCCGGGGCTGCCAGTGGTGCATACCAAACACCACCACAAAGCAAACTGATGTACAGAAACAGTGTCACGTTCACACAGCGATCAGGTTCAGATGCCAGAGACATTTAAATATGATAGCATGCACCTCGCAGGGGATGCAAATGTAGGGCCTTTCTTTAATTACCAAAGAAGTAGCCACTGAATGCAGAGGCTGAACACTGGGGCTACTTGGATTTGTAGATTAGGAGCGAGGTCAGGTGCAAAAAGGAAAGTGCTTTCTTGTTTAAGAGTCAAGAGTGGCAGAGGCTAGATTTATCCCACTTGTGTATCATGTTACATCACTGAACTGGACTGGGTCAACAGGTTTATTAGGCTGCGCTTGGCAATGGGAGAGTGGGGCCTCTCTCCAAATGCTGATGCCACAGCTCTTGTTAATGCACATTCTTGCCTCCAATAACACAAAACTGAATGGTATGACCCACAGTTATGTAGCTCACCTACAGCCAGCAGGAAACAAAGTGTGATTCAAGTCTCACTGGGTGCAAACCATTATCTGTAAATCACCACAGATCATAATCAGCGTGTTTTCTCCATCGACCCCAATGGAACAGCTAGTGTCTCGTTGGACATTTCTACTTGGCATTAATATGTGTTAAGTGACTACTTTGCTGCTCTGCAATGCCCATTTACAAAAAACAATGCATTAACCAGCAGGAGGCAGCTATGCACACTCGTGCATTGTCTGCTGGAAATTTAGAAGAAAAAAACAAATGAAATTGTTTTGATATGTTTTTTTCTTCTAAATTTCCAGCAGACTCGGTTTATTTCTTAGTATGTTCCAAGCAAACCAAATTGCCTATACTGCGTCTCAAGGTTTAACATACTTCTGCATGCATAGAGGACATCATTTCAGTAAGTGGTCTTTCATTATGAGCCGAGACACATTTGAGTTCACTTTGCTGAACGTATATGTATATACTTATGTCCCAGGCCACTTCAGTACCTGTACATACAGCTGTCTACCTAAGATGCATTTTAATGTCAGGTACAAACAGCAACAATTACCCATAGCAGACAAGTGACTGATTAATGCATCAAACTTGAGTGGACGGAAATGTTAGATTTCACAAAATGCATCTAGAAACCACAAAACTGCATTTAAGTGTGCAGACTGCAACCCTGAGTTTCTGCTGTATACAATTTGCAGCAGGAGACCGCCAGAGGGAGAGAGAGGGGAAGAGAGAAATAAGAAAGCATTTAGCTCCCCTCAGGACCAAGTTAGATAGACTGTATTTTTAGTTAAATATTGATAGTCACCCCAATCACACACACAAGCACCACCCATGTTACCCAAATGGCCATCAGGCAGATAGTGGTGGCTCACCACATCACTGTGCAACCTGTTGCACCTACAGCATTTCCACAAAACACGGAGGTTTGACTGACTATGATTAAATCCAAAACTTCAATTACATCAACATTCTTCTTGCTGCAATGTCAGCCAATACTGGCTGACCTTTGTCCCAGGACAAAAACAGAAGCATTGAGAAACTGAGGGAGAAGTGTGTGGTGTGCTTCCACTAACTTCTACTATGCACAACAAGCTATTTCAAACATGTCTTAAAAATACTCATGCAAAACTGACTGCACAAATCTACACCTAAACTAATTTCCCCTGCAGAAAACGAAGAATGGTGGCTTCAATGTTGATATAAGGAGGTGTTTTGACTGCAATCGGCAGTGAGGAATTCTAATTAGTGAACTCACACGTCCACATGCATTAAAAGCACATTCAAAGCGGCGCAGACAAAAGCGGGAAGACAACCAACCACACATAGCACCATAAGTGTGAATCATTTGGCTAAGAGCATGTTGCTTTGTCCCGTCCTTTGCTGGAACACATCACACAGTGAGGAAAAGACAGCTAATTAGTACTCATTAGAATGAGAGGCAGCCCCACAACTATACAATTGCATTAATCAAAGGTTAACTATTCAGATCAAACAGCGTCATGTAGCAAACACTCCAGTGATGTCATGTGCTCCCATTTAACAAACAAAGGCAACTGGGCTGTTGCCAATGCACAGTGGCAGGATGGCTGCGACATGCTTCTCTCCGCTTCCGGCTTTCGCTTAGCATGCTCACACTGCATCATCAACTACGGTCTTGAGCTGCACACTGCTGGGAAAAGCTTGTAGGGGGAGGGGAGGCAGACAATTAGGATTCAGCTCAACCTTTGGGATTCTCAGTAAACCAGCGCTGAGTGTGTTCCCCACATTTTTGCGGTGAACCAGGGGTGTCAGCTGAGCTACTCATTGTAAAACCACAGCTGGAAAGGTTAGAGTGCAGGAGAGCTATCGACAAACCCACAACTGACTCATCTGTTTCCCCATGTCTTCATGCAACTGATGGCATGAGCAAACACACTCACACAACTTATCATCAAAAACATTCCCTGCAACAGGAGGAGGCGTCAGTACACAAACAGACTGAGGGAATCCCATTATGATATTCAGGTTATACAACTATGTGACTTCAGTTTCCCATAAGCTGCTGATTTCAGTAGACGTCATAAAATGTATTTTAGGTTCAGACAAGGGGAAATGCCACAAACACACAAGCCTGTTACAATAAATGCTGATATGATTAATCTGAAGATTTCTGGAAACAAACAGGAGTTAGCTTTCTTGTTAAGGAACAAAGCATGTTTGTGAGTTTTGAGAACGATTAATCACAGCCAAATGCCACTTGTATTTGAAGAATGAAAATTTGATTTGCTGAACTGGAAAAACAAGCAAAATCTCCTTCTAACATTAGGTAGGTTACCATCAGCCTGTTTTTAAGCACATGTTTGATTTGCACAGAAAAATACCAGCAACTGTATAAATCTTCACAGCATAAAAGTTTTTGCACTTGAGGGACGCGGCATATCAATAAATGATGAGTGTCAATAAATGCAATAGAAAGATATTTGGCCAACAATGGACAATGTTTAGGGAACACATAACTTAAATGTCATTCCAGGTTCCACATGTCCTTGCAACAGAAAAATGGTGGAGATGAGGGGAAGCTTGTATGGACTGATAAAGAAACAACATTCTTCAACCTAATGACAACAGTAACAGACAAGAAACAGCAATGAAACATGTAAGTAATGTATTAATCCTGCTTGGTGTGCTTTACTCATGGCATCAAGTTGCACAGCAGTAGGTGGAATAACAGGGCATTTTATTTTTAATACATTAAATTTGCAATACATTTTAAAAGGTAACCAGATGACATCATGTTGGACATGAAACTCCAGCACACGGGAAATGTCTGATGGACAAAGAAATGCACATCTGGAGTTGGTGTTTCTAATCCTACTTACAACCACTTTTCTCTAACCAGAGAAATACAATCTTTCCTTAACTGTAGCGCAGTTCAGGGCACCATAAATCTTACATGTCACACCAAAAATAAAACCCCTCTGTACAACACTACAGGTCTCTGAAATGCCCATACATGCATTCACCTTGTTTCACTCCAAGAAGAAAAAAAAAACAGCAGCAGCCCTTTCACTCATGTGGATGCATCATGAAGTACAGTCCTCCTTCCCCACCTCACCCACCCAAACCTCTGGCTATTGAGGCAGCCAGGCAGCCTACCTAGAAAAAAACGCACGAATAAAAAGCAACAGCAATGTTCAGCTTTTAAGTCGCGTTTAAGGAGAAAACTGAGGATAATCCCAAACAACGGCGGGAAGACGGTTCGCGGAATTGTCCATCAACAAGTCCCTCAGCTCGCTTGCAGACAAATAAGCTGTCAATCAAAGTTGTCAGTCTCATAAATTGCGATGCAATGCTGCTGCTGCTGCAGCAGCAGCCACAAGAGCAGCGGAGAGACGAGACGACCAGACTGGAGGGGAGAGAGAGAGAGGAAAAGAGCGAGCTACGTTACCTTGTGGATGTGCCCTTCCTCACATCGCAGATGCTGCATTTAAAAGCCTCGGCGGTGTTCCTGAAGGTGCACACGCTACAGTCCCAGTATCCGTCGTCTGCGCTCTGTTTGGCTTGTCTTTTTGGCCTTTATACACACAAAAAATGACACAAACGTTGTGAGGTCAAGTTAGTTGACGGAATACCCGCAAAACATTTTATTTTCACGCATTAACAAGAACGGGGGGCTTGAGGCGAACATAACCTGTTGTGTAATAAACGAGCTCCTCCGTGAGCAAGCACGGAGCGTGGAGGGGTTGTCATTAAAATTAGGTTCGAGTCCCGGTGAGTTAAGCCCTCTTGGTGTATGAATCCCATCAGACTGTCCACACCGTCCGACTGTGTCGCCAGCTAGCCTAGCAGGCAGGCAGGCAGGCATTGCTAAAAATTTTCGGCATCGAAGCTTAGCATATCGGCTAACAAAACGAATATCAAACCGTGTCAATTTCGACATTGACCCTCCAAAAGGCTTCGCTGAGACAGAAGAGCGTTTCAGGGAATGCCAGGCGTCTCCTCTGAAAAAATTCCCTTTGTCTGTTAAGTGACTGGGTTTGTTGGGAGCGAGAAGCCGCCATAGTGACTGCACTATTCTAGCTAGCTGTGGCATACCAAGTGAAAAAGGGGGAGAAACGATCCCCGTGTGAGAGAGAAACGCATCCGAATATCGAGCCCGACACGCACAAAACGGGCCGAAATCGACAGCAGGCGGTCGCTTTACCTGGTAGGGCTCTTTTTGTCGCCCATGGTGAAGAGTAGTCCTCGGGAATAAGAAGAAAAAGGGGCCTCCTTTAATTGTCAGTGAGTGTTGTAGGATCCAGATAGAGCCGCTGCTGAAGCTGTTGGCAGACAGGCTCCACTCAGCGCTGGCTCGAGGCACGGCACAGCGACTGGACCACGTGAGCCCCACCTGGCCAATCAGAGCGCGAGTGGGTTTAAAAGTCTGGATGGTTATTTAGTGGCTCTTTTTTTAATAAGTACTGGAGTTTTTCTTTTTGACAGACAGCAACTCAACATACGTTCATATTATACCAAGCAAGACAGTTAAATCAACAAGCTCACAGGTGGAATTACAAAAACATCTCTGCATCCCGTATCTAAAAATGACAGGTGCACATCTCCTTCATGGTGAATAAGTCATCGTATTATTATAAACTATATATCTCGCTGTTTGGGTTACATCTGCATCAGCATGCAGTGGATGAATGACATCTATCCAAATGTTCAACACATCATGCTGTCGTGAATTCAGTAGATTTCATGAATCTTGACGAGATTCGTCAAAGTAAGAATTCTCCCGAATTATAGCATTGGAACAAATTAAAAAAAAAAAAAAATCCAAATTAGTAATATGCAATCAAATGAAAAAACGAAAAAAATCTACTTAAATGAAGTAAAGATGAACAAAAATTAATGCTAACTAGAAAAAAGTAATAGTGAAATAATACAGTATAGAAAATATGGTAAACAATAATAGCACCTTTTTTTAAAATATAATCATTGTGTTACAGATATGGACAGGCTGCATCATTTTGTCATTTTGCATCACAAATGTCTCAGACATTTGTTCTTGAAGGAATGGTGTACACCATTTGTTCCCTCTCACATCTTAACTCCACGAAGGGAGGGTTACATGACACCAGTTTAAATTTGTCCTGCAGGAGGCTGAAAACACATGATTAGTCTGAAACAGTCATTTCCAAAAAAAAAAAAAAAACAAGCAGCCTCTCTTGTTTCCTCCTCTCTTGAGTATTGGGTTGAGCAGCGATGATCCAGTGTTTGTAGATTTGTGTGTCCTGCACTGTTTTCTAAAATAAACAGTGTCCCAATTAATTCAAGATTCTAATGAGAAACACAAAAGAATAAAAAAAAAAAACTTTGATTCACCCAAGTATTTGCAGGAGCAACCTTTAATCCCTTTTACTCCCCCTGGGCTCTGACAGACTTCGTGGTGGTGGAATGTGTTGGAGCGAAAAAGTGCACCTCTTGTGCACCTCCGCTCTGCCCAGGACAAGGCTCTCTGTGGGGGAGAACAAGCGTGAATCATGTTGGCTCATTAGCTGCTCTCCACGGCTCCAGGTCCTATTGTCTATCCCTCGCTCTCTCTGTTCGGAGTGAATATCCGTGCCTCCACATAAGTCCGCCCTCTGCCCAGTGATTACCTCTGCTTAGCTCATAGCATGCTGCTCTAATTGAGCCTCATCACGGTGGCCTACTGACAACTACAGTTCAGTCAAAACAACATTAAGTCCTGCCTCACTGGTTCTGCAATGAGTTCCTGGGAAAGCTTTTTTTTGTTTGCTTTGTTTTAGCTTGCAAGTTATAGCATGGAGTGCATTGATATTCACGGGTAGGATGAGTTCTCGCTGCTTCGTGTATTCATTTCAGAAAAATGACAATATTTGCATGGCCTGTTTGATCTAGTGATACAATAGGGATGAAGTTCACATTAAAGGAGGCATTGACTGAGGTGCACTTGTGGAGCAAATTCTTCTCTCTCAGCAGCGACACCCTTGAGCAAGGCGCTTACATTTACTGGCAAACGATCTCACAAGACAAACAGTTAGGCCTCATTCATTATTTATGAGAGGTGAGTAGCTGAGCTGGAACAGCATGACATGACAGTGGATAAACATATCAGGGCGCAAACAACTTTGAAGACGTTTCATGATGCAAAGGCGGGCGACACTCGTGCCAATCACGTCGGCACAAAAATAAAGAAATAAATTCCAGTAGATTCAAGGAAAGTGAGTCGCTGTCACACTGTTGTTTACCTACAACAGTAAACAGTTTAGACTCGGTCATACTGCATTTTGTCAAACACATGTAGCAGCCTTGAACTGCAATAACTCCAGAGGGGCTGTTCAGTGTCTGACAGCAGAAGATTGAGGCCGCACTGCTTCCAGGCATGAATGTGTAAAAAGCGAGTAATGTCTTAACATTTGGACAAATCACACATTTGCCCTGAGCAGCAGCCAGTATTCCCAACAAACATCATCGCCACCACGGTGTGACAGAACACACGCGAGAGCCAGTGTCGATGATGTCCGCGGTGACACCGCAGGAAGCAGCGTGAGCAAGAGAATAGTGAAATAGAATGTGGAAAATGTGTCACGTCGGCCCTTTTGTACAGAGATCCTGTTGTATTGCCATTATGAAGACTTCTTCTTGGCTCGTGTGCGTGATTTTATTTTGTCGTGTTCCAGTGTAAGAGACATGACGTGCAGTGTCACGTGTCTCGATTCACTGGGGACACAAAGACACACAAACGATGCTCCTACATTCTGCGTTTGTACTTTTGTTACAGACAGACAAGGTGGAGTAAAGGGGCAACGTTCTCGTTTGGGAAATTGGCAAATGACTGCACAAATCAATAGCCCCTTTTGTGCAGAGATCAATTTGTATTGAAGGTTCCCTCAATACCTTTGCTTATTGAACTTAGTCTCAGCATCTACGAGCCTGTAGCACTCTGCGAGACATATGTGCATGAGGTGGTGGTGGTGCGAACCCATCACTCAAAGACTATGATGACATACACATGTGGGCAAACCCTTGCGGAGAAATTGGCATGAACTGGGATGCCATGTCTTCCCTCTGGTCAAAAACACATGAATGCCAGGTCACGCGAGACCCAGATTAACGTGTTCATATCTTGTTTGTCTGCTCTATTTTCCTTAACACGGCCATAAGCATTGATGTTTGCACTTGGGGCAGAGCTCAATATCATTTATTTAATCAATCGAATCATCTAAACAATTGAGTTAAAGAGAGACTGGAGTAAAACATGTAAAATAGTAACTACCGTAACATTATTACTGAGGGCTTCTCCCATGTGCGTGACATCATAGTTTGCACCAGGGTGATGCAGAAATGAAAAAGAAACTCCCAGGTATAGCTGCTAATTCTTTGTATGAAAGTTGCTAGACTGACGCAGACCCTCATTTTTGTATGAATGGAACCATGGGAATCTGCGGACACAGAAGGTATGCAGCGGCCCTAACACGCCGCTGTTGTTGTGTCTTTTATATGGAACGACTGGCACAGGGCTGCCGTCACACATGGGCTACAGCTGCAATAGAAACCGATGTGAATGTCAAAAATGTCCAGGAGGTGAGGGCTTGTGGAGCCGTGCAACCATCAGACAAGCAGTTCTGACGAAGCACACTGGCAGCTTAAGGGCCTGAGTTTACTGTATCAGGACCAGATGTTACAAAATGTTGTCCAACCACATCAAAAATCATGTGTTTATAGTTCCAATAGGCCACACAGCATACGTTTTCCGACACTCCTGGAAAGCATTCATAGTGTTGCACTTGGTAATGTCAGATATAGTTGTGTAAAGATTGAAAAATGAGAGTTTGGGAAAGAACTATCGTTGGCTCATTTCTCCCCTCTGTACAGCTGGTCAGCCATGGCCATGATTTTTATTTTATTTTTTACTCTTCACCTATAATTAACTGTAACCACAATCATTTGTTGCCTCACCATAACTACACCTAAAATGTGATGTATTTCTGATAACCATGTTGTATTTCCCGAAGCCACATAGTTTTCTCTATGCTCAGGACAAACTGCATCATTGTCAAAAAAAAGAAAAGAAAAAGTATTTTAGCCAGTCTGAACAGCCTTACTCAAAGACTTAAAAACCTGCTGTCATGGCAACGGGTAAGACACCATACCAGTTTAACTGGCAATTGACTCTTCAGAACAATCTTTCCCTAAAGGCACATTGCTGCTCAAATTTTCCTAGCGTTGCTTTCATTTGCACAAGTTAAGTCAACAAGGTTTTTGTATTCAAAGCCTTCTTGTTCTCTCATTTCCATACACCTGCTTATTGACTGCACTGAAGTGGGCTTATTGTAGTAGTAGTTGTCGAAAGCAGGAATAACAAAAAAAGTCCTTATCTTTGTATTAGTGTGCACTGACCTTGGCATATTCAAACTGACAGAATTAACTCGTCACTTCCATCGAGCACCGTCAGCTCCTCGTGATTGATGACTCTGGCGTAAACTTGATCAGCACGACAAACACTAATTAAAACTCCACAGAGACTTAATTAATCTTGAGCAATTAAAGGAAAGAGGTAGAACATTACACAACCTGCTCAACTTTCTTGCTTAAGGTATTTCAGTTGGCATGGATTATCCAACATTTGATCTGTTTCTCAAAACTCCTCCGCAGTTTCACCAGAGGAGCCCACTGTGTAATTTCAATATGGCACTGAATCATTCATGTGGGCACACAAAAAGATGCTGTGCCACGTACACGCCTGGTGAGCTCAACCACCAGGGAAAGAAAAGAAGTAAAGAAATCGGCTCCTCAAAATCTGGGCCATTTCACTCTGTTTACTTTTCCCCCCGAAATGCAGGCAACTTAGGAGAGGAGATACGGTGGAGAGGGCAAGGGAGAAGTGGGAGAATAGGCTGCTAAAAAGGCGAGTGAGACGGCAGATTGAGGACATACCCTCTCTGCCTTTCTCTCTTTCTGGCACTGATCCATTAGGCACGGGGGAGAAAAGTGACTTATGATTAATCATCTCACAGAATTCGCACATAAAATTCCCCGATCAATACGCCTCTTGCATGCCAGGGGAGAAAACACAGAGGTTATAAACAAGGTTTTAAATTATTTAAAGCCTTCTTTTGTGCTCGGTTTGCTTGCTTCAGTCCCAATCTTTGTTTGACTTTTGTTCAGAATAAGTCCCTGGAGGTGTCTTCCCTCTACTAATTACACGGTTTATTTTATTTTTTCCTCACAGCGAAGTTGGCTTTTGTCATCTCAGACTCATCTTTCAGCGGCGTCGTGGCGACACCGCTGCATCTGTTCTAGTTCCACTATGTTATCGTGATTAGATTTACATTTGACCTTCCACATGCAGATGATGCCCGCTAGAGTCTGTCTATTCTTCCTTTTTTTCTCCGCACCTCACTACATGACCTGCCGTCTGCTTTCCAATAGTGCTCCCGCAGTGTTAAACAAATTTGCTCTTTTAACAGGCACATAACAGCCCTCCAACCACTCTCTCACTCTTCACAGTCGTTTTTTTGCTTTTCAACTTAAGCCTTTGTAGATTTCCAGGGAAAAAAAAACAGAAAGTACGAGCACCTCTCAAACAGATAAGTGTGGTGAAGAAGTATGTAATTGAGAAGTCCCCTGTTTCAGACCATGACTCTATTCCTACTGGTCAAAAAAAACATTTAGGTTCAGCTCCAATCAGCATAGACCATGTCTTCTGGGTTGCCTGTTGAAGCTAAATAGGAAGTAACTATATTTTGAATAGCCACCAGGGGGTGACTCTGCTGGTTGCCTTCTTGTCACAACCTTCTGTCAAAACTCAGCTTCAAAAGCCGTGTTTCCATCCTGGTACGAGCACTGAGAGAACACATGATCTGGGTGAACATGCAAATTTCTTCACTGTCTTTTTGGCAGCAATGTAAATTCCAACATCATTTCAGGTGCAACAGCAAGACACACATTCATCTTCTGGCCATTTGAGAAACTTCCTCTTTACAACTTGGGGGCAGTGCTTCAGAGCTCAAATGAGGGACCGAACTAAAATATATGAAATAGTAACAACTGTAAAATTGTCACCAAGCTACATCGTCTCAGTGTTTTCGTCTTCTTTCCAAAGGGTTTTGTTTCCTGCGCATTCTTGATGTCACAATCCATGCAAGGGTGACGCAAGAGTGAGCATGGGAACGGTGTTAAGTCTCCTTCTCTTAGCAGGTTCACACAAGTTGAAAGAAATCACAGGTACACTTACTTATTGTAGTGTGAAAGTGGCTTGAGATTTCCATTCCAGAGCCAAAATTCTGACACGAGGACATGTGATGATAAATGTTGTGTAAGGCGATGATACGCTTATTAACAAAAAAAAAACACAATTTCAGTCCTTTTTTTTATTCACTCAATCACCCTCTACTTCTCATGCAATGGATACCCATGCACGCATTCCAACACACACTCACACAGCCGTCTTCATTTCCATGTCCATGGCGATGCTGAATGGCTGTATAGTCTGTGCCCACTCTTGTCTGTCTGTGGATGTTTGTGTGTGCGAACGTGATTGTCCAGTGTGTGGATGTGTGGATGCGTCCAGGGGGGGTTTGAAAAAGAGGGGAGGGCGGTTGAGGACACTGTTTCCTTCACCAGTGGAATGTCTTCATGCGTGTTCCTGTTTGGAGAGGCTGCTCACGGCTTGCAGAAATTGGCAGGAAACTGCATGCTTCTAACACTGGGGCCGATAAGATGGAGGGGGAGGAGGAAAGGGTGAGGGTGGGAGGAGAAGAAATAGGGTTGTGTGGTTAGCGGGGAGGAAGGGAAGGCTGCTTTAGCAAACCTTCAGGAAGGTAGATTATCCCATGAAATGCTGGAAGAGCTTCAGGCCTTTGTGCATGCCTGTGTGTATGTGCAAAGACGCATGTGTGTGTGTGAGTGTGTGTGTGTGTTGAGGAGAGAATAAGAGTGTATGACAATAAAAAAAAAAAAAGCAGCTCCTTCAGCTCACTCAGCAGTGGAGAGTTTCAATGAATCCGGGGCAGACTCAACAAAGAGCTGCTGAACAAAAGGCCTGCAAGCTGAGAATGTGCAGCCTGGAGGCACGGCCCAATCACACGCTTTGTTAACTCTCAAACATAACACAAGAATAAAGACTAAGACAATCACGCCTCACTTGTCAGTTGCGTGCCTGTTGATTACAAATCTGACAGCGCGACACCTCAGACTCATCAACAGGCATCATGCGCGACTCCCGCCGCAGCAGCAGCAATGCACCGTGTCTTCTTAGAAGGTCAACTGTTTGGGGTTGTGGTTGTGTCTTCCTTCTCAGAAGGCCACAGGTGAAGGTCCAACATGCGACAACGTACATCTCAAGGTATGATAGTGGTCCTTATTCTGGATTTAATCATGCATTATTTCTTCTCTTTCCTTTCCATGTTCTCCATAATAGGAAACATCACTTCTTTGGGTACACCGGTTCAACTAGTCAGGTGATCATAATACCTTAAGAAATGGCCAGTGAGTGGAGTGTAAATAATGTCATCAGCAGAGAGTGATGTCACACTCCCTCTCTATGTATAGTTATATAGGCGTCGATGCTACAAAGGCAGTAGTTCACAGTGTTCACGAGACGAGCAGATAGGAGCAATCCTGTCATCACAAGCTCTTATCTATGTTTTGTGAAGTCTCCAAGTTCAGGATGTCCTGTTTACGATATGCATGTTCACAAGTTCTACTTGAACACAGCAATAGTCACAGCAAGTGATGTGCCACTCTGCAGTGGCCGGAAAGACCTTTAAAGCATCCAGCCGAAGGCAACTCTCCAGGTTCTGTTTTCTAATTTGATCCTTGAAGTTCAGGAAAATATTTGGTTCTGATGTGCAAAAGTAATTTCTGTGTCTGTTGCTTAGCAATGACATCTCATTTCTGCTGTATATGCTCTTCAACAAAACACCAACGGGTTCTCAAGTACCAATAACACAGTCATAGAATTGATTACTGAGGTAAAAGTAACAATTGAAGTAAACTTCATCATTACATCACTGTCATGCAGTGGTATTCCATATAGTATTTGGGAAAAATGATAAAGATAGCATTTTGTGTAAAAGCTTCAGTACTTTCAGCCAAACTTTCTACACGGCTCGAGCTACACATTTTACAGCATTTTAGCCCGTCATTGTGTTATTCTTTACGCTAAGCTTTATTGCAGTGGATCGAATAGGATACGGAGCCTCATGTTCATGATAGTCGCGCCTAAAGAGGCGTGACAAATAAGATTGGATAAAAGAGTCGTCATGGGTCACCAGTTTCCACTGCACAATGTCGCTTTTAGGAAGGTGGACGGAGCGCATGAAATGGCAAAGAACACACGGTTCACTCTCATTCTTTTCTTGAATGTTGAATTTTACTCTTTTTTTTTTTGCCCTTTCAGAAATGACGAGTCCCACATGCCCAGGCCACAGTCTATAGTAATTCCCACAAGTGCGCACACACACTCACAGTCCAAGGGATTATAAATCACAGGCACTTGGGAGAGGGTTTCAGCCGACTACGGCTGGTGTTTATGGTTTTCCTCTGACTGAATCCAGCTGTTTGCAGATGCACAATGCTCTGCGAGGTGCAGTCAATTTGGCAGATTAGTGTATTGACAGATTGTGCGCCATCCGTCCAGCAATCAATATGTTTTACTTTAATTCCTTCAAATGTTTACTCAAGTATAGACACAGACAGAACCTCTCCTCTCCCAGGCTCGGGTGGCTATTGTACCGTCTGTGCTCTCCTATTACACACACACACACACACACACACCTGCTTCCCACCACCCGCACCCCTCCATCTTTTCTCTGCTGCATGGAATGACTTTTTGCCCATCCACGCACAAGCAGCACTCCCTTGCTCTCATAGTGCAATGAGATATGCCCCTACACCTCCTCAAGTAGGGCAGCCAAATTGAGCAATCAGACAACACATCCATCACTATCCTGTGGGGTGGAGTAAATGACCTTGATGCAGTCTTCACACTCAATTTCGGAGACCCTTGGGCTCCATTACGGGCAGATATAAGCAGCGAGACTGTGGCCGACCTTCGCATTTGATTCTTACGAAACGGGATGTGATGAGTGATGTGATCCAGCGCAGAGAAAGCGCGTAAACTGGGAGGTGATGACATGAATAGCAGTGAGTCAGCAGGTGATGAAAGCAAGGCGGGAAAATTAAGATGGAGTGAGAAGGCGCTTAAAAGGAGATGAGAGGAGGAGATGGTTGAAAGCAGTTGGAGGAGTGAGCAGGTAGAAGGTGGAAGGACGGAAGAGGATAAATTGCCTTTCAAGGACTTTCTGAGGACCCTTTGATTTGCTCTCCGTCTTCTCTGAGGAGAATGGGACTATGAAAAAGTATGTACTCCCCCCTCCCCCTCTCTTCAACTCTCTCCACTCACTGATGAGAGAGAGAGAAAGTGTATGCAGAGATGAGCATCAGTACATTTGAAAAACAACAACGCGCACACACTTTTGTGAAAGACAAATCTGTTATGACAGTACAACAACAACAAGAAAATGATGTAAAGTGATTTGGACAGTTTTTTCTTTCTTTAAAGTTTCCCTTTTTCCCTTAATTGACTGTGTTCTTCCTTCCTTCCTCTCTTTCCACTCGGGTGGAATGAGCTACTTCAGCAGCGATGCTTGCCGCTCCCACAGGAGTTCGTTTGAGAGACACCACCTGCAGGTTTGAGTGGCATCATTAACAAAGGTCAGATGTGCTCACTGTGAAATGATACACACACATGAATTTCTCATTGACTTGTTAATACAGCTGCATTCCTTGCCCAGGGTGACGGTTTGCCCTTTGCTGTACGCGAGGGCCAGCGTTAGACAAGAGCGCACCACGCGTCGGGGGCGGCGTACGCTTGGTTTAATTGGAAATGCCGCTACATTGATAACACTTTACACTTGAGTCAAACAAGCGTGTAAATTAAATCAACATCATTAACAAACCGAGTGATAAAACAAATCAATATTGCGTTATCCAGTGTGTACAGTGAGTGGATTGCAGCATCTTAATCCTCTCCTCCTGAGGCTGCACATTCACGTGCCCTTTATTTTTAAGTGCTGGGAACCAGCTTAAGACACAAGGAAAAATAGATTTTAACCACTTCATAAAATGCTCACTACATCAAATCTACACCGGCTGAAGTCCACGATATCTTAAGAATATCTTTGCCACATGATCCCACCATTAGACAGCCTTTTCCACTGGAAAATGAAGTAAGTTAAATCAGAACAAAGGATTTCAAACACCTAAATCACAAAATGAACGTGCTGATGGAGGCAGCGCTGAATCAACAACTCCTGTTTGCTGCAATGTAGAATTGCTGATTTTTCTCTATAAACTTCGGTGGTATGGAGTCAGCAGTTTACAACATGACGGCTTCCAATGGAAAAAAAAAAAAAAAGGTGTATAAAGCGAGGAACATGTTTTTAAGATATCATAGACTTGAGCAGACATGGATTTTATCGGGTGTGCTCAGCCGTCTTTTCAGTGACGGTGTTTCAGATCCCTCGCCCGTTCCAACAGGATCCAGCACCATCATCATGCATTCATCTAGATATCACCCACATGTCGCATATCAGCAGACAGGTGGAAGCACTTCCAGATAAATCTTATATCTCTCATCTCCCTAATGGCCCCACATAGCATGAACAATTTGTGGTCATAACATTGCGAGACGGGCTGTCATGTGAGGAGAAACACACCATTAAGAGTCAAGCAGCTGTGTCAGATCAGAGTTTTACACAGCCCGCTGCTCTGTCATGTCAGAGAAGGTTGCGGCTTGTCCTTGTCCACTGAAGCGAGTGTTTGCACAGTGGAAACAAGCCCAAGGCTGGTTATCTGCGCGGCACTCACCCGTGTAACTGCAACATTTAAAATACGACAACAGTGCCTCCACTTTGCCGCCATGTGTGTAAATGTTAGGTGTTCGGTCTCATGTGGCTGGGATGTAATCATGGAAACAAAGCAAGAACCGGGCAGCAGGGCTGTGTGTCACTGTGTGACAAAGCTGGTGTTGTGCACAGGAAACATGACGTCCTGCATGAGACGGAGAGAAGATTGTCGCCAGGGAGAAAAACAGCCTAATTAGAACATGTCACCACACATCATAACAAGGTAGCTGCTGTGGGGGAATATTGTTTTACAGTTTCAGATGCAAGATCAAACTAATGTGATAATGTGAACTGTTTTTATTTATAATTAGCAGTCTCCCCTGCATTTTAACTTACTGTCAGAGGGAGTAATGGATCAACAACGCTCAATGTGCTGTGATGTAAAATCACGAGAGGATTTTCAAATCCGACTTGATTTTTAAAAACATGGGAGACCACAGACACAACGGACTTGGTAACCGATTTTCAGTGTTTAAACCGTGAAAAAGCACAGTACCTTGAATCAAACCATTTCAGGGAGGAGATTCCAGAGATTTGGGATCTCACAAAAACTCGCCTGATTTAACGTGACTTCAGAATATAAACAGACTTGGAGGTGGACAGTCGGCGTTTTCACTGTTTCACGTGGAACTGTGGATAAAGTCATGGCTTAGAAGACGGAATCAACTTGGCTTGAACAAGTTATGGTTCTCAACTGGTCTGTGAACCATACCACAGGATAATTGGCTGGATAATCTGTTCAAATCAGCCTAAAATCAGTCGACACTCATGATTCTTGGAAGGACCAGATCAGTACAGGAATCTGGCCATTTATCCTCTAGTGTCGGGCAGGCTTAAATTGACAATGAGCGGTTTTACAAACTTCAGTTTCCAGGCAGAAAATTTTGTGGCGTTCATGTTCTTGTATCGCAGGCTTCAGTAGGCCGCGTTCCTGTTAGTGTGAGTGTTTTGTGTAGCCAGCGTTTTACTTTGTGTTCCCGCTGTCACTGAGAGTGTGCGTCCATGTCCCAGGCTGGTCCTCAGTGATGGCGGCAAAGGCAGTGCTGAGGATGTGTCAAATCCTCATACAACCACACCTCAAAAAAACGGAACTATCCTTTTAATCTGCATCATCACGGATGATGATGTATATTGTGATAGCAATAAGCACATTTGACTCATCAATTATTATTTTCAGTAAGTTGGTATTTTGATGTGAATTGCATCACAGTCTAATGGCCTGAGAATGCAGTACACTCAAATGTGACCGTCTACACATGCTAATATTACACGTTTATTCTGTTTCATTAATCTGAATTCAACATTAGTCCAATTGTAGAATTTTCAAGTATGCCCCATATAGTAGACAGAAATATTTCAACATCTGCAGCAGATACTAAATAAACATGATAAAAGTATCAAAGTGCTCAATCTATTGATGAATAATCACAGCCTGATCTGTGTCTTCAAAGAAGGTTTCTGTAATTGACACTGTTTTACTGCCATGAAATCTGCTTAAGGCTAGTGTGTTTGTGTGCTTGGAGATAAAATGCATTGCCTGGAGTTGGAGCTCTAACAAAAAAATAAATAAAAAAAAGGATAATAAAAAAAAAGTGATGGCTTTATCTCTGCAGCTGCTGCCCAGGCAAAACATATTGTAGCTATAATTCCCCCACACATTGCTGCATTGGTTCAGCCTCTCTCTTGTCTTCAGACCCAGTCAATCCATTTCAAGATCCTACTCAGGATGACTGCTCCATCTCCTTCTCCTAGTAATCCATTTAATCCGCCAACGATTATCCGAACTGCCCATATCACCCGCCCACCTGATGCCCCGAGGGAGTATCAGATTCAGTGAGTGTACCAGTTCACCCGCAGGGTCGTTCAGTCGAGGAGAGCTGAAAGCAAAGCCCCATTAGCACCCGCTATTAGCATCATCTGCAGTGAGATCCGATCACAAGTGGACACATTGAATGTGTCTGTTCACACCTGGCATTAACATGCATCCTGGATCAGGTTACCCACTTGTAATCGGATCCCACTCCTGCTGCGCTGTATGCCAACACACGGATGTCCTGTCTGTTCGGAAGATCAAAATTATATCTGATGCCTTATTCCAACTAGTTAAAACAAAAACAGTTTGAGTGGGACTCTATTTAATCGACAGTCACGCTCAGGTAAAATGACTCTCCTATGATAAGCTTTGGCACCAATCGGCATTACTGAGAACACAACACGCTCGTTTCTCCTGCTTCATATTGGGCAGTGACGTAAATGCCCGCACCGTTTTCCAGCGAAATGTTACTGCACGCATTCCTTATGCATGAATGTTTGTGGCAAACCTTACTCTTTTTTTAACAAACGTGGGACAACACTCAATAAAATATACTTCCAGTTCTCTGTGAAATGTCCAAGGACATCACACGAGGAGTCTTTACAGCACCCTGAGGACACACTGCATTTATAGAGTCGATTGCTCTGTGACAGCAAGGGAAACTCAAACAGGACACGCTTAACTATGTGACTCAGCCGTGTATCGCAGGTTGATTTTCTTCTTGTACATTCCTTCTGCTGCACGTCTCTCTGAGACGGGGCAGAATAGCTTTTTGTCACTGATGCTGACAAATTGGATAAATGCGACAAAAAACGTCACTTCCAGGGAAACTCGGCATCTTTGGGAGTCAGTGGAGCGGTTGAGGGGCACCGACGTTGGGCTGGTGAGTGATGATTGGGAGGGACTGTCTGAAAGGTTGTGGGGGGTAGAATTTATGTTTAACTAACTGGTCCTGAAATGAGCTTCCCCTGTTTCAAAGACCAGAACCCACCACTAATTTACACGTGCAAAAAAACATGTGGCCACATGTCCCAGACCACCTTTGAATGTGATTTTGGTGGTCAGATCTGAAAATGCTTCGTGTCGAGACCTGTAATTTATGCTGTCCACCAGTGATTAGATCAGGAAGGATGTCTGTACTGGACGGGGTCTAAAGGGGTTTTAAGACATGTGGAAAATGGAGAAATTATTCCACTTTGCTGAGAATTCTTTGAATACAGCACATCTGGAATACACGTCTCAAGTGGGGGTTTTATGGCATGCTGCCACCCATGGCTTCTTGCCTGTTCATCGTCAGCTTTGTGCCTTGCACACAAACCAGGTGACAGTTGTGCTGAAAAATGTGGTTCACCATGGTGACAATCGGGCAGTGAAATTAGAAAGGGAATCTTCTTCGTCATCTTCTTCATCTGCCTCCATCTTGTCCTCTCCCTTGTGTCCTCTTCTGTTACATTAACTGTCCTCACGTCCTCCCTCACAACATCCATCAACCTTCTCTGTGGTCGTCCTCTCTTTCTACTGCATCTTCAACATCCTTTGTTCCATATAATTCATAAAAAATCATTATCCCTCCTCTGCACATGACCAAACCATATCAACCGTGACTCTCTTGCATTATTTCCAAACCACTGAACCTGAGCTGTCCTTGTTAAGGCCATAAAACACACACACAAAAAGGAGCTAACACAGAGTTCAGTGCCAAACAGACAAAGCAAAATGGTTAAAAATTTGGACAACATTGTCTCCCAAATGTAAAGTGTGTAACACGTCAAGATGTTTGTTTTCCCTCTTGGTGTCCAGAATGAAAGGTCTGTTCTTGATTAGAGTCTATCACGACGCCTTGTGTCACACTCTGGACGGTTGAGGCTGCCAAGCTGTGCATTTCCAAGAATGAAACTGTTGACACTCGACTTGCATCGCGCCCCGAGATAAACACTCACAATCACCCCACTTTCGGATCTTTCCACCTATCCACCTTTCCGGATCGATGAATCCACTGCTGCCTCTCTCCCACCTCCTGTGAGAGGGAGAGAGTGAAATGCCGAGCACTCGTCGAAGCTCCGTCAACATGTACTCAACTGCTGTGTCAGTTCAATCAAACACTGAAGTCAGTCAACATATGTTTGTACTTGACATAATACTGCATGAACTCAACTCTCGGTTATTCCTGGCTAAAATACCTCCTGGCTGCTTTACTCAAACCATGCTGCCATCAGGACAAATCACGTGTTCTCATTCGTCCTTTAGATGCACTGGCAATAATTGCAAGGTGGCGATAATTAGAGTTAGGAGATGAGAATAGAGAGTCAATATTTTTGGATATTGAGTTTACATGTATCACCCAAGTACTGTGTGTAGCCATTTTTTGAAGGTTTTGGTCTCGTCTTTAGTTCCATGTCTTGTCTTGTTCTGGGTCAAAAAGGCACAGGAGTTTAAATAGTACATTTAACTCATAAATGTGATTGGATGGGGAACTTATTTCTTAAACAGCGAAACTAATTAATGCTATGCAAGAGATTTGATATCATCATCATCATCATCATCATAATAACACACCTTCTATGAAAAATTGCACTGTTATTGCTTTTTACTGCTAGTACAAATACACAGATACAACCTCATCATGACTTAGTGTCCTGTGAGTTCTCAGTATGGTGAGCCGGCCCACCCTAACCATGAGCTCTGTACTTTTAGAGAACATTAACATATTAGCAATCTTTCAAATGCAGCCAAGGCATTCGGAGCTAAAAATGCAGTTAGGATATAATAGTGAATAAACTATATCATTTGTAAACTGGATCAAGCAGGAATGTCTTTAATTGTGCAGATACTCAATGCATTTGGAGTGTTATGGTCATATTATCTCATGTGTCTGTGCACTGTTTCATCCAGATAAGAGTGGAACCAGGATATGCAGTGTGTCCTGATGTAACCTCTGGACTGTGAGTTGGTGTGTGTGTGTGTGTGTGTGAGTGAGAGTGAGAGTGAGCGTGCCCACTTTATCGACACACAAGTAAATCCACGAGCGATGCTAACATCCCACAGATGTGCTGGAGACTCCTGACTCAAGCGCAGAGATGAAAGTTATGTGGACGGGCGATTGCCTCATTGATTTTTGTGTTGCAAAGATTAGTGCACATTATGCCTGGAATATATTAAAGAGGAACGCACAATTTTAGCTCGCCTGCAGATCCAGCGCACCCACTGCCCTCTCTGTTCTGCTCATGGAGATCAGAGCATGGGCTGGACCAGGCTGCAAACAGATGTATTACCCAAAAATACACAGCTGAAGACTTTTGATCTAAGAGTGAATGTTAATAATATCTGAGTGAGTAAAGCTGGGATGAAATAAATGCACATGTTTCTAATCCAAATCAAGAGATTTATTTGAGGATGGAGGTTCTTTCTTGACCTGCGGGAAAAGCGAAAGTAACAGAATACTCTAAGCTCAAGTGTCTGCTTTTTGGCCTTTCATCTGACAGCCTTTATTCAGCAAACAGAGTTGGCTCAGTTATCACCTTCTGCGCTAAGTAAGAAACTAAGAGCAAGTGCACATGTGCTGAATGTGAGAAAATGGTTGGCTTTGTGTTTGTTCTGGGCCTCCCTCTGTGTTTAAATATGGATTTTATTTTTTAAAAAAAGTTTGCTCGAGGACGCCAACAGAGAAGTAAAAATATATTGAATAGCCAGCAGGGGGCGACGCTGTTGGTTGCAAAAATTAACTCTTTCTGAATGGAAGTCATCAAGTCACTTGATGTATAATGGAAATCAACTTTCCTGAGGAGTTCATTGTCACAGTCTCTAGTTTCAGGTCTTCCTCAGTGGAACGTGATTGTAAATGATGTTTCTCTCTTGAGGTAAACACATGATTAAGTTTGACACACATGAGCGAACACCAGTGTGATTGACAGCTGGGATTGCCCAATAAGTGCCTGGTTGAAGGTCAACTGTGAACTTCCAGTTGTAGAGAAAGTCCATATTCCCATGGGTGACATCACAGCCACTTGCCACTTCCATTTAAATCAAGCAAGTGATGTTCCTAATGTTGAAACTTCGAGTGGAACGCTTGCAGAGAGAGAGCTTTTTCTCAAAGGCCGTCATTGTGTTGCAATGGACTGTAAACATGAATAATGAAGAAAGAAATCAGAGAACTTTGAATTGTCGTGTGTAACCTATAAATCAAAACAAATGTTGAGAACAAACCGTTCTCGTATGAGATCACACAATGCCGAGTGAGCCTGTGTTTCTCTGTATAACAATGTTTTGATTACTGCCAAGATGGATGGGGGTAATAGCAACACTGCGCTAGTAAAGTGAGACAGCTGCAAATAGGTATGACTAAAGTATGACAGAAAACACAAAGAAGCACCCACAAAATATTTAGAAGTGAATTACACTTCCTGTCATACCAGTGCAGCGAAAACGCACTACGCAAAGAAGTCTCCTGTTGTCCAATCAGCTGTTGAGGAGGCTCCACCCAGACTGTACTGTACTGTTTTACTCTGTTACCCCAAGGGGAGGGTTCCAAAGAGTGAATGGTTGGGGCCGGGTATTTTGTTACAGTTCTTCATGGAAACACCAAAAATTCATACTGTATCAAACCAAACCAAACCATTCGGTGGAAACACAACTCAACACCCTGACTTTACCTCATATATGGGGTGGAGTGGCTCAGTGGTTAAGACCCTACTTTGTGTACCAAAGACATCATGGTCGCAAGTTCGATTCCACCCCTGGCTAATTGTACTTGATTCCATTGTAAGTCGCTTTGGATTAAAGCGTCTGCTAAATGACATGTAATGTAATGTAATATACCCCGACTTCTGATCTACACATACACCTCACAAAATTGTGTGAATTGAGCTCCTAAAACGCTTCAATGCAAACATGAATTATTTATGTTTACTAAAACATAGGAAAAAAACTACAACCTGTCAAATATGGTCAAGAGTCAGTGTAGCAGCACAGCTTCAGAGCGATCAAAGTCCTCACTCAGCACACAAATTCTTCACAATCATCCTGAGCCATTTCCACCAGCTAAAGGTCAGTTTCCACTCAGGTTCACAGGTCAACAGGCTCCTTATGTACAAGTAAATGAATTCTTATCACCCGTTATCTGAGTGCAAGCTGAAAGCGCCCTTTGTGTTTGGAGTGCGGCGTCTCTCAGCTCGCAGCGGAGCTCACAGATTGTTACATTCCACAATATTAGTTTATGTGATCTGACGCTGCTTCCACAGCTTGACTCAGCATTAACATACGACATTCATATCCAGTTGCTCTGATGTCGGGGAAATCCAGCGAGCTGCCACTCACGTACAGCCGAGCCCCGAACGCTGTGATGCTAATGACACTTAAAACGTTTTCTTTACTCTTCCTTTCATCCACCTCGAGTCTGGTTCTTTGATGAGAAGCAGCAAGTCTCTCCAAGACACTTGACATGAAGTGTGAACAGGAATTTCAACATCTTTTTTTATATGTATAAATATATATATATATATATATATATATATATAAGATCTGCTACACTGACAGGGATTTCTTCCTCCTCCCCCTTCACCTTCAAATCTTCTCTCTCTCTATGTCTCCCACCCATTACCCTCCCTCTCTGTCTACACGGTGCGTCAGCTGGGAAGCACGGCACGGTACTATTCAGATGTAATCGACACCTCTCCGTGCCAGAGAACAGCGATTGAATCACGGAGGGCAGTTGATCTGTGACACGCTGACAGGATCAGCATAGCGACACATGTGTGGGTATGTGCTTTCATACATCATGTCCCCGGGGGAGAGGGGGAGGAGGAGGAGGAGGAGGAGGACAAGGGGTGGGGGATGGGTAGTGTATGGCAGGAGGCCAAGGTCTTGTGATGTGAAACAGAGAGGTGCTGGAACTGGGCTGCGCAACTGGGTGGGACGGAACACAAGCCGGCTGATGCCGCGGTAAAGGGATCTGGAAGGAGAGTAAAGTGAAAGGGGGGAGATAAGAGAACACATAAACGGAACAGGCGAGCGAGTGTGCATCATTACATCAGTGAGAGGGTTCTGCCCAGCAAAACATGTGGGGTGCAAAGGAGGGTGGAAAAGACAACATGCATCTTTTTACATTCTCTGTGGTTAGAGACTGGTCTGATGGCTTTACATCCTTGAAACTCAGCGGTTCAAGAATCCTTCCTCGACTTTGGGTAACACCCAGAGGATTACATATGCATCACATATGGCACGCGAGTACCTGTGTAAACAGGAAGCTTATTCTCTTTCCCTCAGTTTCAGAAAGTCAGAAACTACGACTTTCTGAAACAGAGGGCTTCCCCTTTCATAACAGAAGACGACATATTGTACATTTTTATATACAGTCTACGTCTTCCGCAGCAGCCTTAACAAGGAAGCCCTCTCCCCACCCACTTCCCCAAGCTCCTCTGGGGAGATCCGAAGTTGTTCCCAGGCCAACCGAAGGCGTGCAGCCCGGATTTTGGAACCACACACAAAGAGCGCGTTGCGAACTGAACTTCCGCCCAAACGATGTTTGTAGTTTAAGCCTCGCTCACCAAACAGGAAAACTTCAGTAGTCGCCAAGGATAGTCTGAGCTTCGACTTGGCGAGGCTCAGACCAGCTCAAACCGACTGACACCCCGACTCCTCTGCCCGACGGGCCTTTCAGGCGTGAACCAGACGTGTCTGATGGAGCTGTAGCATTGGTCTCTTCTTCTTTGGTAGGAATGCGTCTTATTCCCTGCTTGTAACGCCACCCGATGGTGAAGTGGGATACTACAGGACCCTCCCGAAAAGCCAAAAGACATGCACAAAACACCTCCCCAGGGAGGCATCCAGGAGGCATCCTAACCAGATGCCCAAACAACCTCGGTTGGCTCCTCGACGTGGAGGAGCACCGGCTGTACTCTGAGCTCCTCACCCTATCTGAACCCAGCCACCCTGTAGAGGAAACTCATTTTGACCGTCTGTATTCACGATCTCGGTCTTAGAGTACCATGGACATCGTAAAATGGAGAGAGAGGAGGTTAAAGGGAGTATATGTGGACTAACTGAGACCAGAGGAGTGCAGGTGGAAGATAAGATGTGTCAGGATGAAGTTGTGTTTTGCTTCGGCAGCTGTAATCAGCGTGGAAAGTCCATTTGTTTCCTTGGTGCGTGTCAAACAGAAGCAGTCGAAGTGACACTGCCAGGCAAATTTAAACAAGGAGCAGCGTGTGTTTCTGCGTTATTCGCTTGGAAACCACGAGCTTTCATCTGTGCAGAGATTCTCGTGTCAGTAATGTCAGGGGAGCATCCGAGAGGCATCGTTAGTGGGGGCTCAGCCCAACACGGCAGAAAGGTGGACTTCACGCGGAGGCTAAAGGGCACTGTGCCGTGGACATAAGGCAAAAAACAAACACCGCCAAGGCCTTGTAGGATCAGCTCACTGGTCTCCCCCTTATTCTTCCCTCTGTACAAATCTCTAATCTGCCTGTCTGTGAAAAGAAATCAAAGTGTCTGATGAGTGTTCAGTCTAGCGCGGCTGAAAATGAAGTGATACACCAAACAGCTTGTTGACACCAACCTGGGAGCGCTTTACGCAGTTTATTTTGATTTCCATCCTGCGCTGCTGTGTTTCTGGAGTCATAAAAAAAAGCTGCTTGACTCCGTGAAAGCAGAGCAGGGGAGCGCTGAATGTATCCAGCACGCGCAGCCCAAAGAGGGAGAACACCAGAAAGCAACAGTGTTGGATTGTTGTTTCCAACTCCCCTAGCACTTAGAGGTTCCCTCCAGCACACTCTCTCGCTGAAATATTAATCGTGTTTGACAGCTGTTTTAGCAATGAAAACAAACACAAGGCCAGAGCTGAGCTTGTTTCTTTTTTTTTTTGTATTATTATTTGTTTTTGGGAAAACGCAGAGACGTATGCTGGAACGTGGACTGGCTCAGATAACTAACAACTGTTGTGGGCAAAAAAGCAGAAGAGGCTCAAGAAACCCCAGTGTGGAAAGAAGCAGCCTCATTAGAAATGTGCTGTTGTTTCACACTGGTTAACTACGGCTCATTAGAAATGTGCTGTTGTGTAGCAGCGTGAAATTATGACAAGCTGCGCTACATCTCTCAGTTGTCAAGTCGTCAGGAGCAGCACTGTGCTGGAAGCTTTTCTACTGTACTTATGAGACGCAAGCGAACTAAGCGTGTTAAAAGAAGACCCAAAACAAAAGTTTAGATCATATTCATGGTTACAATAACTGCATTTTTATTTTGTTACTTTTTAGTCAGCTGACAGCATATTCATTAGCCCTCAATATAAGGGTAAGAACATGCCAGACTGACAATGAGTTGTAAGCAACACAGCTACATCCGTGCAGACACATTATGACATTCACTGCTTTATTACTGGTGTTGACAAAGGGCCCCAATTTAATCTAATTAGCCTCAGGGCCCCATGAAGGCTTGGACCGGCCCTGGTGATATTCATTCAAAGTTTACTTCACTTTAGAAAATCTAAATTTGAAGCAGATGGGTTTTGGAATGTAAACACAGCTCTTTTTCAGCATTATCCCAAACGTATAAATTCAACAATCATTCTGTCCCTCTGCCCTCAAAAGTGCTTCCTCCCAAACATTTGACACAACACCACTGAAGGCTTTAAATAGATGATGCTCCGCCCCCCTCTGCCTGCACAGGTGTGGGGCAATTACTAATCAGTGGGTGTGTCTCTTAATCACTGAGTGAAAAAAAAAATAAAAGGAATAAAACTGAATATTTTGGGTTTGGTAAGACACAAGCACACACAATGTTTTTACATAAATCACTCACAAGCTGTGGAGTGCTTATATATATTGAATGTAACCCTTAATTTAATTAAATTAGTGCATAACTAATGTTTTTTTGTGTGAACATGGGTCATCACCTAATGTCTGGTGCGTCTTACAAAGCCTGTCAAGCGAACCGTTGGGAAGTTATGAGATTAACAGACGGACAGATGTTCCTATAGATAAATAAAACTTCTCGAACGTGATGTGTTGTGACATGAGGAACAGATTTTAAATGAGTAATGTACCAGCCTGACACTAGGGCTTCTTTCACACTAAAACAAGTGAAGTCTCCACTCTGTCGTCTGTAGAATTTCGTCTTTAAAGTGTCTTCTTTGTCCTTGTCATCGTCCTATAAACGTCCACACAGAGTCTCCTTTGTCTAAACGTGTCAGTACTGTTGGGGAATCTTGTACCAAATCAGCCATAAGTAGACTAAATAGACTGACCACAAATAGACATACAGTAGATTATTTCTCAACATGTCTTGTTCACCTTTAAGTAGAACAAAAAAATGCTCATCAGAAAGTTTAGAAGGTATTTGGAATTCATCATGCTGTCCTGACTTTTTCCAAAAGTCATACTACTTGAGTTAAACCTTTGTGAAAAACCCAAATCCACTCTTGCGTTACATTTCCTGTCTACAGCAGGGAGGACAAATGACGACAGATCTTTGGATGGAAAGGTTATTCACTTTGAATCTGATCTTACCTGGTACAGTCTGTGTGGCAGATAGTCTTCTCTATAGTCAGATCTTTTATTGCATCGGCTCAGATTGTTTTAAAATGCTTTCTATTGCTACCATTGTGTTTATCTGTCTCTTTATTGAGCACGGACATGTGACAGAAGACAGGTCACCTGAGAGAAACACATGCTGATAGATCATTAGCCCACACCTGTGCAGGGCAGAGGGATTGTCTCCCTGCACAGGTGTGGGCCATTATCTGTTGAAGGACAGCAGTTTTAAATGTTTGAAAGGACTCTTCTCGAAGGTCCTGAAGGACCGAAACACTGACGGTCGAATTAATAAACTGTGACGCAGAGCAAGAGTTGTGTGTCGGATATATTGTTCCTGAAGTTTAAAAAATGTGTAAAATTCTGCAAATAATAAAATAAAATAAAATAAAATAAAATAAAATAAAATAAAATAAAATAAAATAAAATAAAATAAAATAAAATAAAATAAAATAAAATAAAATAAAATATTCAGCAGTTAGTTTGGATGAAGATTATTTCAAATAAGTAGCTACCACACTTATCTGGATCGAGCCTTTGTTTAAAAGTTGGTCATGTCCAGATTATTATAGACGTAGCGTCAGATATCAGAAGAAGTCACCATTACACTTTAACAACTTCCCTTTAACCCCAGTGCACTTTACAACGTACAATGACGAGAGGCTTTCTCACACTCTCCCTCTCTCTCACACACACGCAGCTCTAGCACAGCAGAGGCAATTTGCAGCATTAAGCCGCCTGATAGCACATGTCCACTGAGAGTTAAGGAGTGATTTAACGGACATTGCTCACACCAATTAGAGTGAATCAGCCGAGCAACGCTACCTACGACAAGTGGATGCCAGCGCTGTCAACACACAGCCTCACCCACAAGCTCCCACACGCTGCAGAAAGGGGGGTATTTCACTGTTTCCTTTGTGATTAAGAGCATGAATATAGCCCATTTAGATTATCTCTCCCTGTCAGCACTGTCAGCCTGAGAGACGCCGACACATCCCTGCGCACTCATTCCCTCATTATCATACGCCAGTCATCTCAAGAGGGCCCGCTACAGAGCCCATGGAAAAAATGGGAGCCGACGGGAAGAGCCACCTGGTTCTCCCTTTGAGCGCTGACTCCTCAACTGTTTGCCGGCCAAGCCTGGAGCGACATGACATCGCACCAATGCCACAAAAAAAAAAAGGGAGCGAGAGAGAGAGAGAGAGCCGAGCCACGACACAGCTGCTTGAAAGAGAGCGTGCACAAAGGGATTTCTATTTGCACGGCCATTGGACGAGTCAGGCCTTGGAGAGCACCTGATTCATTTCTTCTTGAGGGCTATTAATCTTTTCAAGCACCAGAATCACTTTGCCTCTTGTGCGGGAACGGGAGAGGAGATTGAGTTTTCTCTAACAATCAACCCATGAGGCTGCGTGTCGCCGGTCGAGGGAGCGGTGACGCCGCCGTCCTCGCTGCCGCCGCTCTCATTTAAAACAAAAAAGAACAATGGAGGCGATGCTGTATCACATTAGTGAGATAATTCTGAAATGTCTATTCACAGCGGCCAGCGCGAGGCCACGATGCATACGGGAGAGCCAAGTGGTTCACTTCATCTCCACAGACATGCAGTCTGAATCATTATTTTATTTGTTTTAGTTCATTGAAATTCCTCTTCTCTACGCGTACAACAGATTGAGTTTTCATTCACAAGCCCCTCATACGCTTAACTTTCTTTTGCTCATGTTGTTGAGTTAATTGCGCAGAAGCGCTACCTTCATTATGCCGCGAGTTATTTATGTCCTCAAGGTTTTAACAAGGTCACAGTGAGCCATTAGTGATGCAACGCCCCAGCAGCAGATTCTTCATGAGGGAACAACAATGCAAAAGACATTAGTGGAGACGAAACTGAACAGTGGTGCTTTGACCAAAGTTGTTTTAATTGGTGTTGTTCCATACAAGGTGGATGAAGCAAAACTGGGGAAAAAAAAGTCCGTGGGCCAAGCTCTCTGTTTTACTGAGAGCTGGAAGGGAAAATCAATACCTTTTCTTCCAACTGTTCACTGAATATGGCACGAGATGTTAGGTTCTCACAAAGACTGGAAGCAGCAGAAGCTGTGGTGGTTAAAAGCAAATGCCCACAGTACAGTTTAAACACAGCTTGGCTGGGTGCAGTGAGTTTAAGTGGTGCTGGTGGGTACATTTGAATTTTTAATGTTTGTCAAGCTGTGTGATATTAATCATCTCATCTTCTCCATAGCTCTCGGCTGGAAAGCAAGAAAGCATACGTGTCCCAAATGCTCCTTTAAGCCACAGTTCTAGAACGATGATCGGTATATTTGGGTATATGTCGATGTCATAATTGTCACGTTCCTCATCTGCAGAGAGCTGCTTTGTTCCATTCAATCCAATTACACACGTGTACCAAATCTCATATTCCAGTAGCTGCAATTTTTCAAATGAGAGGAGTTCCCTCTCATTTGTATTTGTGCTGACTTGTACAGGTGTGGGTACCGGTGGTTTCCATCTTCTTCGTTGTCTATTTCGTCAAAGAATTTGAGTGCACCACCAACTGGACTGCGCTACAGGGAGCGTGTGCAGTCAGCGAATTTGGTCCATGTGGAGTCAAATGAGGGACTTGCCCAGATTTGTCCCTGTTGAATCTGTACAGAACAATGTGGGGAAGGGCGGATGTGGAAGGACGATCCGGTCCTTTAACCCTAAGGGCTTGTTCCCATCATGGTACAGTTCGTTTTGGTGCAGTATGCTTTTCTGTCGCCCAATCAGCTGACTGTCATGGGTCTAGCTCTGGTACCCCAAGGGGCGGGTTGGGGTCGGATATTTTGGTACCATTCCTAATGCAAACGCAACACAATATGTAGCGTAAAGACCCGAACCGCTGAAAAAAAAAGCTCAAAATGAGAAACATACTATAAAAAAAAGACCATTTAGAATCGACCTGAACACCAGGGTCATATCACAGTCTCATCATTGAGTACAAATTCCTGTGTCTGCCCGTTTATCTAATATTCATTGTGTTTAATGGAAACAAATTTGGTAGTTTGAGTAATCTTGTTGACAGACAGACAATGAAAACATGACCTCTTTGGCAAAGGCCATGATAGATCTGGCAGGATTCTCCTGGTGTGGTCAGTGTGACTATGACCGATGGGTCACTGTGTTTGTCAGTGAGAGGGAGGGTGGGGTCAGAGGACACTGCACTCATTAATTTGGCATTACTCAACACGAGTGATAATTTGTCGGGTTGGTATTTACCATTATGCACAGAACTGGCCTTCATTATTGTACATGTTCCGTTGATAATGGGCTCATTTCGAGGATGGCCTACATGAGTAGTTGAGCACATTACTCCAGTTTCTTAGCGCCCCGAGGGTCAAAGGGTAGCCTCTGTACACGGATAACGGGCTGATTTATCAAATCCAAGTCAAAACAGAACGTGGACATCGCATTAATTCCAGCCTTGTATAATTTATCAGCCGTGTTCATTAAAAAGCAGCCTTGTCCCGTGAAAAATGTCAGTTGGCGAGGAGCATTAATTGCAGATGAACCAAGTGAAGTGCCGAGCCTCCGGTCAGACTCCAAGACGGCTGCACTAATGGAGGAATATGGAGGCCACTTTAAGATGAAAAATGGCAACGGAGCCCACTGTCACTTAATCAATGTGGAAACCCCAGTGGGGGAGAGGAAACCACTGCCTGTGGGGGACGCAGAGTCCCCACACTTGTGTCCCCTGAATGAAGGGGGTTTTAAATGGGCCGACTCCCCCGACGTAACTCATCTCCCTCACAGCGATCATGACGCCCTCTCCCAAGGGGGAGTTTCAAGGAGGCTGTCTCTTCTTGGGAGGTGTCTAACAACGCCATCCATCTGGGTAACACAATACCACAGACACTGCCTATCTGAGCAGCCATCATCACCGCTGTCTCCCGAGCCGCCTTCATTCAACGCTGGATGAAATTCCCCCCTGAAATGGCCCGAGGCGACGCGGCGGCTGTGCTTAATCTCTCACTTCCTCGGCTCGTCATGACCCAGAAGCATCACAGGACCCGGCTATTTCTGCTCAGGCAATAATAGTAAGCAGCACAAGCATAGGACTAAACGCAGCAATTGCCAAAATTATGCTTTATTATGAATGTCCATATTTAGCATTTTCTGAAAGCTTACGGATACAGAGGAAATAGACACACATTATTGACATTAACAAAGAATATTATAAATCTAATGCTTTCCTAAGTGTCAGGGAAGTACGGTGGCCTCTGCATACCAGAAAGGATCTTCTTTCGTTCTTCATTTGCGTAGAAAGGCTTCGCTTCAAAATGCAAAACGGGACTGCTGAAGAAACATGGTGGTGCTTATCCAGCGGCTACAAAACCCAAACAATTATTTTTATTTTTAAGCAATTATACACTTACACAAACATAGTATATCCAGTTTCTCCTAAATGTTACACACTGGACCTTTAAAGTGAGAATCTTAAATAAGATGGAATGGCTGGATAAGAAATGCAGGCTCCCCCCTTGAGGAATCAACATAAATCCCTCCTGTGCCGTTCCCACTGGTCAGAACGAGTTCAAACCAGGTATTAAATGGGTTACTCGACAAGTGGGAATGTGTTTGATCAGCATTCACTCCCGGGTCAAATAACTCTGCAATGCACACGGTTTTTATCGGCATTACTGGGCAATGGACTTTCAAGTCACTTACGTGAAATCTTAAGAGTTCTTACTGTACCATGCCTACAAAACGCCTACTTTGGTAAGGAGAAGACCTCCTTACCAATAGGATATCACTGCTGCCACTGTATGTGGAGATGGACACGACTCTTTTTTCTTCTGGTCTTCTGTCTCTGTGCTGCCTCAGGCCCCCGCGTTTCCCTCTTATCTCTCCAAAAAACAGCTGCCGCGCCGCAGCCTCCCTCGCAGTCCTCATCTATCTGCTTGACATGCGCTTCCTTGTTTGTTCTCCCTCGCCCCGCTAGACGTGGCTGATGATATTGAGCCGCGTCGACGGCGCTCCTCCATTCACGCCAGATGAATCAATCACTCCCGCCTGCTCCGCGGCTCCTCTTTAGTGCCGACGGAGTCTTTTCCACTTCAATCAATGCCAGGGCTTTAGGAAGGAGTTAGTGCCTTTCCTACTATTTATTAAGGAAAGAATCGCTGCCTCAAAGTAGCTCTGCCAGTCACCTTAGGTGAATGATGAACAGCAAAGAACAATGACAAATGTTTGTCAGCTTCCTGGAATGACATTCCTCGTCTATGTTTTCGATCCAACATGAAAGTGTTCATATTTATATGGGATTATAATACGTGGGCAATAGAGAAGCAGGTTACTGAGCAACAGCCATAAAGTCAGGTGAAGGTTGGACTGCTGCTTTTAACTAAACGAGGAAGACTAAAACCCACACACATTAACCAACCATGTAAATAAGGAATGAGGTTCAAGTTCATCAATTAGTACAACATACACTCACTAAACCATTTAACTGTCAGTAAACACAACTATCCACAGCGACTGTGTGCATTCAGGCACGCAGACATGGTCAACACAACCTGATCAAGTTCATCCCAAACGTCCCGATGGGGAAGAATGATGATTTAAATGACTTTGACAGACAGGAGTATTGAAGAGAGACTGAAACCACTGGTTACCAGTTAATTTAAACTTTGATAGCACTCTGAAACACGTTTATGTTAAACCAGTTAAAACCTGTTAAATCCAGATTAATCCAGTCAAGAGTTCAAAATATCCAATGAGCAGCATCAACAAAGCCAGAAGGGAATGAATGATAGAAAGACAACGGTAATTTAAATAACCACGGTATGCAGAAGACCATCACTGACAAACTGTACGAGGCAAACCTTGAAGCCGATGAGCGACAGCAGAGGAACACCTCGCTTTATGAGGTGTCCTGTCTGTACTTCATAAAGTAGAAAACTTTATTTCCCTTTGCCAGGGCCACTCAGTTCCCCACAGTGTCCTTACACTGAACTCTCTCACATTTTAACTACTAAATTCTGATCAAAATCCGTGACCAGCTCGTGACCAAAAACCATCACCAACATCCGTGTGAAATGTAATCAAAATCCATCCTCAACATGCTCACAGCCAAACAGACAAATGCAGCCAAAAACAATGAGGTCCTTTTAGATGAAGGTTAAAGCATAAAGATGATGCTTGTTATCACAACACACAGGAGAAAACCTGAAATTCCAAACAGAAGGAAAAACATTCAAAGCCAAAAACGTCCGACAGACTTTCCTACATCACGTCCACCGGGGTCAACAATTATTTCCAGCTCATGAAGCGTTTTAAGTCACTGTCATCGGGACGCTCCTGTGTTTGCACAATGAGCAGAGGATTTCTTTGAGGACTCGGCTCTAACAAAGTCCCACTGCTGCTCCTCGCAGATGTTGCTTCACTCTTTCCCACTCCGGCGCCGCTCAGCTGTGAACCGTTCCTCTCGTCTTTGCAGCTGGAGTCTTGACAGATTTGCAGCTCCTCTGCCACCCGCTCCCCGAGCTCCTGGATCAGCTGTCTGGTGCCTTGTGGAGCCGAGGGGAGGGCCTCCACTTTGCTCACTGCTGAGATGAGCATGCTCGTTTGTTCCTGGGGGATGGGAGAGACAGCAGAGGTGGGATGCAGCTGGGGAGGGATGTCCTTACGTATCTCTCCTCCTCCTCCTCCTCCTCCTCCTCCTCCTCCTGTGCAGGCTTGCCCTTGAGCCTCAAATTCCTCGCTCTCATCAGACGAGCCACTGCTGCTGCTGCTGCTGTCGCTGGACTCATCGCTGCTGTCACGGTGGGATAACGAAGTGCTCTTGAAAGCTCCCTGCTCTTTGGCTTCTTCTTCTCCTTCTTCCTCCACCACCATAGTTGCTGCCTCCTCTAGTTCTTCCAGCTCCAGCTCCAAGTCTTTCTTCTGCAGAGAGGCTTTTTGTAACACAGCAGCAAAGGCTGCCACCTTCTTGGACCTGCGAGGATGGAAAGAGAGAATTAGGGACAAGTTAGTGGGAGAAAAAAAACTATTTCAAACAAAAATATGACTTCACGACACCTTCAGTGGAACACGAGGAGAGAGAAACGCAACGACTGACTGATTGAGTGCTTCTGTGGACTAAAGACATAGCCACAGGAAAACCATCTACAAATCTAATAGCCATTAACCAAATCCCATTCTCATCTGAATACTAAGTAGCCGGTGATTTGCAGCGGCAAAGTGGCTCGACAAAATATGGAAATGTGGACGTTTAATAATGTAGGCTGAGGAGCACTGTTGCTGATACCAGGGGCTTGGGCTTTTCTCCCCCCCCACCCCCCCGCTCCTGCTGCTCTCCCTGTGAGAGGCGATAAGAGACTGAGCAGGATTACACACAGAGGGAGAGAGAGGGAGGGAGAGAGTGAGCGCTCCTCTTCCACCACAGTCCACACAAACACACACTCACGCCTTCACATTCCAAGGAGCTAAACTGAGATGCACCTACGATTGGTAATAAGCACACAGCACTCGCAGAAATTGACACTGAGCAGAGATGTGAGCTGTGGTTTCATAATTTGACAAGAGTAATTTGTCAGAAAATAAAATGTTCTTTGTGGGTGAAATGAATTTGAAACTTTTACCAAACAACCAACTCATGGAGCACTTGGAGCTAAAACAACCAAGACAGCGTTGTAGGACTTTTAAAATATTACAGTATTATTGCTGTATGTATGCAAGAATAACTACGGCATTAAGATTCCTATAAAGATGCCCTGAATTGTACACACACAGGGATTTTACTAGGAGTTAATAAACTCTTATAATAATGACCTTTTTTTTTATTTGTAAGTCAGCTCTAAGTGGAGCAGTGGATCTTGTCCATAATCCTGCATTTTTAATACACATCACATCTGCCACGGTCCAGAGGTCTGGAACACCGACAATGTGGAAGTTTTGTAACAGATGCTGAAGATGATAGTGATTATTATTGTTATTAATGAGATCATTCTCAAATACACCTGTTACACATCTATTCCTGGTTTCTATCTCCTCGCACCTTCTTCTCTCCATTACATTCTCCTCTCCACCCTCCCAGTTACCCGCAGTTGTTTTCTAACTGACGCAAGGTCGACTTGCATGTACCTGTCACTTTGACACTTGTTGCTGGTCGTGCATGACGCTTGGTGCTGGAGGCAGTTATTGGAAGTTAGCAGAGCAGTTTTCTTCATGGCTTTTAGTGGCTCGTCGACAGCACTGCACAGGCACACAGAGGTGACGCAGGGGGGAACCCGAATGGCCACAGACTGCAGTTTTGCACAAAGTCGGACTGCAGTACAGTCAATAAAAGTCTGGCGAGAGAATGGCTGCAAACTGCAGTCTCACAGCAGAATGTCTCGAAAGATTACGATGAAAAGAATGTCCTCATAAAGCGGAGAATTAAACAATGTCCCTGTCCTCCCCGTCTCAGTTTTTGTAGCTGTGTCACCACAGAAGACACAACAGACTCCTTGAAGAGAGAGTGGGGTTTTTATTACTGATGAATGTCCTCCCACAAGGCCCCATTTGTGTAAAGCCATCAGATTGTTGGGAGGCCCCTGTCTGCACATTATTCACACTGGGAATGCCTGCCATGCTGCCAAAAACTTAAGTGCTTGCTATTCGTCCCTCAGTGTGGCCGGGGCTTGTGTGCCGCCCCCATTGCCATGGTGATTACGAGCTGACCTGTGTGGGTCACTGCGATTCAGACTACGTCCATTCAGGGTGGGATGAAAATGTGTGAGCCATGCTGGTGTGTGTGTGTGTGTGAGTGTGTGTGTGTTTATGCATGGGGGGGTTGTGTATGTGTTGAGAGGCTACTCTTCCGCTGCCATTCACATTTTCACACTCAGCTCCTGTTGCCCTCTCTGGCCCAATTAACCCAGTGCTGAGCTCCAGGATGGCTCCTCATTACTGCGCTGTCCTAATGAGCTCCCTATTCTGGAGCCATAAGTGTTTATTGGAGCAGCATGCAGAGGCTGCATATTCATTTAAGACCTCAGGAGGGACCGTGTAAACAGATCTTATAGCTGCGATATATTATCTTGATACACAGTAGTCTCTGAGAAACAGAGAAGAATAGAGAGGGGATGGATGGGGCTGGGATGCCAGACCAACATTTCTGACATTTCCAAAAATGTTTTGGCAGTTTTTGTCCGTCACGATGAGGAAGAATTTGAAAAAGTCCACTGATGTCTATCCGGCTAAGACGCTTGGGCAGCTTGCCAGCTCAGACAGAACCAAGTATAAATCGTTTCCGCAGTCTTTTGACAAGTTTCACAACATTCACACATGATTCTATTTAAAGTGGATTTCCTTCATCTCATGTATCAGCGGTTAATGAAACAACACATTCACATCCTTTGACTGACACAGGAGGCAATTCAGGTGTGACTTCCTCTTTGAGGGAAACACACATTGAGCACATTACTACTCACTTACGTTAATGTGGTAGCATGTTATTACTGGATAATTATCACTAAACACAAAGTGCAACAGAGGTAGATAAATTCTGTCTCCCCCCCCCCAAAAAAAATTGACACAGATCACCAACAGTTAAGGTAATGTACCCTGAGGGGAACACATTTTGTAGTAATCAATTTGTCAAGAAGCTAAATGAAAAGCTGGGGAATCACCAGAGTCATCAGTTATTGTCCTCTGGGCACCATAAATCCAAATTTTGCAACATAGCTGGCGGGAATATTTCTACACCAAAGCAGTGGATCGATTAATGTCTTAATCTGGTGTGAGTGCATATGAATTCTTAAACTGCTTTCAGACTGAAGTCCAGATGTTCTCTGGAGATTCTCCAAGAGAAACCCCTGGATAATCCACATCGGGTGAATGCATGCGTAGCCTGGACGCTCCCGCAGATTGTTCTTGCCTTTATGACTGCACTCTAACCACACAGTGATTTCCTGCAATTGTCACAGTATGTGAACAACAAACACCGAAGAACGTCCGGACCCGATTCACGGGACATTACACGGAGCCCGCGATTGATGAACGGCTCGTGCCGCAACCAACGCCACTGCAGTCTGTGGAAACAATGTGTGAATGCCAGAAAAACAAGTATTCACCAGTCCTACACAACTTCAACAACAGCTCATTTCCTTTTCAAACAATGACTACAGGATATGAAGACATTACTATAACCTTTCGCCTGATCCTGATGAGTGTCTACAGGCTGTTTCAGTCCCAGACTCTATAAAATCCATGTAAGAACTTGCTGTAGCGAGGCCGGGGCAAGAAGAGCCTCCTGCAGCACAGCCACTTCAAAGTAAGCCCCGTATTCTCTTTCCCCCGTGGGAAGTCATTACTGAGTTAGCGTTGGAAAGGCCCGCTTGTTTTCTCTCCCCTCCCTTGCTCTGTGGTGGGAGAAGCTCAGCCTGTGGTGAATACAAAGGATCCGTCCAAGAGGAGGGGGGAGGGATAATGTTGTACACAATCCAGTCATTACTACACTGCTGTTGTGGTTTGCCTTCATTAAACTGAGGAGGGGTGGCTTTTTCAAGGTTGGAAAACTTCTGGTGAGACAAAGACACTTCCATCTGCCAGAGTCCTTGGGAAAAGTGAATGTACGTGTGTGTGTGTGTGTGAGAGAGAGAACAGACCCAAACTACAATCTGACAGTTCTTTCATCAGACTCCTGCTCATTCACTGAGCACGTCTGTGCTATTGAAAACGTTTGTGATAAAGCTCGTCGTCCGACGTACGCGCCCGTGTAATGTGATCGCAACGCTTTCTCGGTGTAACTCGCAAAATGTAACGCCGACGAGCCGAGGGGAATAAAAGCCGACAGTGGGAGATTCGATTCGTCAGTGTGACTGAATACTGGAATCGTCGGGAGGCAGTGGACGCCACTTCGATTTAAGAAATAACAAACACAGATGTATTTATTCAACAAACCAGTGTTGGAGAGTATATTTAAGGGCTGTCTGAGAAAAGACAGACACACAGTTTATGGAATTACAACATAAATACTGTACTTGTTGAACTCACATTTGAGGCTGTATTCTCTATCACTGAGCACAAAAACTCAAACATTTGCCATTGTTTCTCTGCAACAGATGAAAATTAGCATAGAGCCCAATGAAATCCACTCTATTTTTTCTTAAATTCTGAATTAAAAAAAAAGGTGTCAGAATGTACTTGAATCAAATGCCAACAACTTAATAAAGTATTAAAATAGTGAAATTTTGTGTTGCATAAATGCATTTAATTTTATCATATGCTTTAAGTCTGATACACATAACATTTTATTTGAAGGATTTCAACACAATGTGCTTTAGATAGTGGTGAGTTTGTTAGAGGCTACTCTTGTTTGCCGGATTTCACAATGTGCAGTAGCTTCACAGATTTTCTGGAGGAAGGTCGGAATTGGCGCACACAGCCACAGAGTCCTGGAGAAATTCTCGTTTTGAATCTGACGACGTATTCTGAGCTGTAATTGTGGGGCTTCAGTGGCTAAGTGGCTGTCACTCCAGTGGACAGAATAACAACACCAGCTCTGAATTAAGGAGTTACATTTGAATTCCATAACTTTTTACACAGTGCATTTGTCTCAGATGGTCCCAAGCAGAACGTCCCACCCCGCAACGCTGTCTCGCAAAACTGCTCCGACTTCTCAGAAAATACACAATTACAGTCAAATCATGAGAAATTCTGCATGATTCCATTTTTATCGCTGAAATTGCTTTTCCTATAACGCGGAAATCATGGAGCCCTATTAAAAAATGGGAAAAGGTGGCAGTGGCAAAAGCAAACAAATGTGACTTCAGCCATTTGCACCTCACTCACCCAAATAAGCAATGGGTCCGACTTGGTTTCCAAAATGGAGATCTCACGTGGGTGGTTGCCATTTTCAGTTATCTGTGCTGTTTAGAATTGTCCAGAGGCAGGAGAAGTGAACTTCTGCCACACATGGATAGTAAAGCTTGAGCATGAGTGGACCGAGTGCACTGAAATTAAAGGAGACTATGTTGAAAAACAACGCAAGCACAATATTTCTCCTGTGAGGTTTTCTGGGTGATGCACTTTTTTGGGGGGTTTGTAAGATGACTCATGTTGTAGATGGACTCATTTTACCGAGGTTGCCATGTTTCCAAATTCTTTCCTTTGCCTTTGTGAATAAAATATCCTAACCAGTAGAAAATACGTACAAATCTATAACTGTAAGACATTTCTAAAAAAAACAAAAATACCTTTGAGGCATTTGTGGTTTGCTGGAATATAAGATATAGTCAACTTTAAAAGTGTACTTTGGCAGGAAATGTTCTGCTGTATTTCCCACTTCATCAATTAGGTGTAAAATTTGACCTAAAACTTTAGTCAAAGCCTTCAGGAAGTTGTAGTTATTTAAAAAATTATCCAAATCTTACAAGCTGTTCAGTCCTCTCTCCGCTACATCTTGTTGCAAAAAGGTGACTGCAGTTGTTTAACTGGGCTTCATCTAAATGCAGAGACATGTGAGGCTGGAAAAACTGTAATTTAGTGTAATAAGTGGAGTGGGCACTCCAAATGTGGATAGAAGAAAATATGCAAACACGGAGTGTAAGTCTGTGTTTAAGATGAGCCTGTGTACTCAAGACAAAAAAACTGGAGTGGTAACACGCTGGGAGGAAATCTGTTCTACTTATCCCCGTTAGCTGGGAGACATTTGTGTCTTTGTTCTCCCCAGCGGGGCCTCCAGGATCTCCTTCAGATAAAGCTGCTTCATTATTTGTTTAAAAACCTTCCGCAGGACGAGCATTTGACAGCTGTGTAACGCTGCCTGGTGGCTGCAGGAAAGTCCTTCCCAGCAAACATCTGGGTGTCACATCAGCTGTGTGGCTGGGAGGTGGATCAGAAAACATGCCATGCTTGACAAGAGCACAAATCCCCCACCCCCCCACTTCTTTCCCCACAGGGAGCATCACACCACAGATCGCCTCAAACACCTTTATTTTATTATCCAGTAAAAAAGCCCCAGGGTACAAGTAAAAAATGAAAAAAGCCTGTTGTGCTAAGTGTCTTGTGTTTTACACCTGAACAAACAGGTACGGCGAGGTGAATGGCGCAGCGTTTCACAGCACGGGGGATGAGCGTTAACGCCACACCAACGAGCAAAAGTGCATTTTTCAAGGCATTTGGCCACCAGTCCGCGCTTTCACGCTCACCCCATGAGTGACCTTGTTGCCCTGAGGCGGTCCTGTTATTGCAGCTCCAGATGCTTTTCCCTGCGGGGGAGCTGCTGACAAACCCTCCCCACTGACACTGTTATGCACACAAGACGAGGGATGAATGAGACAAGGGAGAAATAGAGAATATGTAATCACCCCAGAGGGCTGATTCATACTGAAAAAAAAAAACAAAGAGAAGGAAGAAAAAGAATGTCTACAAGTTCATTTTTGGCAGCCTTCTGTTGTTTTCATGTGGCACAGCAGACGGTCTTTAAGATTGCGATGCATTGTACTCATCTTCTGAGGGGAAGACGACACCCGCTGTTTTTGGGGACTGCGCACTTGCCCACTGTCCAATTACCTGTTCTTGAGTAAAGTTCAATCTGTCCCTGAACCTTGTTTCAGCCTCAGGAGCAACATACAAATCACACATCTTATGGACAAGTCAAATTTTCACCAGAGAGCCAGTTATTCCTTTTGCAAGAATGACTTCATATGGAAACTCAACTCCCTTTCCCATCTCCCAGACTAAACCCTGGAGCTCATCATTTGTATGATGCCATGTTTTTTTTTTCTGTTGGAATCTAATTGACCCATTTAATAAGGGTGGGTGGGTGTTTTCTCAGCGAACCTAAACGGGAAAAAAAAGGAAGTTGTAGCCCTTCTGATTTAACAAAGGTACTGTAACACAACACCAAGCTTATAGGCTTTTTGTCTGTGCTGGCTGCCATGAATCTACGTTGGCCTCTCTCCCAGCTTTTTGATAAAGTGGGTGAAGACAAAGAGAGAGAGAGTGAGGCGACTTTCTTTTTTCTTCGCAGTCCAGCAGCTCTGTGGGGGCTTTGGCATCTGAGGACCTTCAAAAGCATGCACCAAGGCTAATGGAGTGGAGAGGCTGCTGCTCCATTTGGAATAATACTCCCTGCTAACAATTCCGAGATAATTAGGAATGGGTGGGATGTGCGAGGGCCAAGTTGAAACAGTTTCCAGAGAGGAAGAAGTGTGTTGAAAAAAGAAAAAGAAAAAAAAAAGCTCCAAAAGTTCCACACCACTGAGACAATGAGAAGAGCAAATTGCTTTGAGCTTGTACTCCTGATTTCAGTGTGCAGGCTTCTCCTCTGTCTCCAAGTGTGAGAGCGAAAAGGCGAGCGCTTGCCCCAGAGCTTAAATCACAGTGAAGCCTTTATGAGGCTGTAAATTTGAGACGGATGTCTCAGCAGTCAGAGGAACTTTAGGAGTAGAAATGCACGTGGGACAGTCAGGGAGACTAAATAAATCAACTCCCGAGCCAACAAACACCTATTAATCGCTGTGTCCATCATGCGCAGCTGATCACATCTGTCTCGCCGGTGGCAGGGAGTGACAAGATACAGCGATTGCGTCCACGGTATAGATTACATCTAATTTTTCCGCCTGGCTCCCAGAGACCACTCACTTAGCCGAGGATGACAAATCCCGCACGAGGGAATATCTCACACCGGAGAAGACAATGCCTACATAATCTGTCATCAAACCTGTCAGGAGACACCGGGGGGTGTATGGCGGTGGAAGTTGGTCTGTTCATTCAAAGCAACAGAGAACAGGCCCAAGTCTCCCGTGCAGCTTTTGGTTCCTTTTTAATATTAAACTACAAACATGAGAACATAGTTTCCCAAACCACATGAGGAGACTGTATGCAATTTCAATGGAGCCAGAATCCCCACACTGACACAACAAAAAGCAACTTAAGCTCGGATGCTCTTTTAAGTGGCTGGCAGTGATAGATGTGGTTTTTACTCGTCTGAATGTCTTTTTTCAAGGGATGACAGCTCGCACAAGGGGAGACAATAAAAAAACAATCCAAGCTTCTCTGTGGGGAGTGCGCGATATAAGCTGAAAATGTTATCATGATGTTCCAGGGAATTTTGCGATTTTCATCGTGGCATAGTTTCATCAGTGACTACAGGCAGCGGCGTTGTAGGGAGAATGCACCGACAGTATGTTTGCAGAAGTAATAAAAGTTATGAAACTCCATGCAGCCATTTCTCTATGCTCTGCTCCCTTAAAGTTAACTTTTAGCTGCCTCAACCAGCAAGTTCAACTGTGTTAACACACACACACACACACACACATGCACACACAACACAAAACAAACCAGCAAGTCATGTGCTCCTCAAACGAGTTTGGCTTTCAGCCACGTTGGTGTTGGAGGGGAGACCACACACAGTGGATCCCTCGACACAGCTTCAATACACAGTGATATTTACCATAAATACATTTCAGAGTAAATTTCGTCAAACATTAAAGTGCAGGAGAAGAAACTCCAATCACCAAAGACTCATGAGGTCCAGCTTTCACAATATGCAAAGCCCTACTTCACATGAAAGGGGGGAATGTAACAATTCAATCACAGGTCTGTGCTAAGTTGTGTACAGACTAATCCATTTAATGATCGATGGACGATGGAGTAGGAGTCAGCATGTGAGGTCAAGCTGACATTTAGTTCCAACGTCCACCAAGGAGAAGAGGCAGGGCTCCAGTGCCCCTCAACGGAGAAGAGACTGATTGAGATTTTCAGAAAGCTGACAGAGTGTCAGCAGCCTCATGTGCTTACAGAGTAAGATAAAGGGCCTGTCTCCTCTGGGGTCAAAGACCTCAAGAGATAAGAGATCACACGAATCCCGAGCTGAGCCGCTGATTTCGGCCACACAGTACGATCCCAGCATCCGCAGCATCCACGAGGAGCAGAATTCAAGTCCACTGCTGGAAAAATGTTGAAATAAGAACGTAAAGAGAAACAAGGGAAGAGAAACTGCACTAAATCCCCGCAGACCTTTTATCGTGTCTGCATCTGGGCGCTGAGCCTACAACATCAGGCACACATTTTTCAGCTGGGCTTTTTCCAGACGAGCACACCACTTGGCTGAACCCTGGCCAAGAGTAAAACAGAGCTCATTACTGAGTAATGTGCTCGCAGGCTCACATTTGAAATGTGTAAGTAATTGTAAAATATGTGCAAGGAGGAGTCGAGAGCCTTCAAACCTATATCATTTGGTGGGGGATTGCAGATTTTGCAGGATTGGCTTAAAATGCTGGTAGAAGGTTATGGAGCAGGGAGGATGTGAGAGACTCCAGCGCACACACACACACACACACACACACACACAGACAGGTCCGTGCAATTATCCTTGTAAGGACTTGGCATTGACTTCCAATTATTTGGACAGCCTCAGCAAAATCTCATCCCTAACCTTTACCTTTACCAGTTCACGCCTTACCTAAATACAATTCAGATCTTAGGTTTTGCAACATTAGGACCTGATTTTGGTTACTATGTGGACTACTGGTCCTGACAAGACCAGTGTTTGTGCCATAATTGGTCCACACACATGCATACACACACAGAAAAACTCTTCTTCTGCACACAGTGAATCTACTGAGTGCAGCTGGCTCTTTTGAGATTCAGCGATGGCACTTTTGACACATGTTAATAGTTATGATGAGCGACTGCATGTATCGCTGCCTTGGTCATTCACTCGGAGCCGCTGTGACAAATGCCTCGTCTAATTCTCTCCTCTAAATCACCGATGCATCATGGGGGCTGAGTGGCACTTCCCTCGGCTCTGAAGATGCTGCAGTTCTCTTGAGATGAAGAGTCTCTGAGGTGTGCATGCATAGATGGAAGTGTGTGTGTGTGTTTGTGTGAACTTACTTGACCCTCTGGATCCAGATGCAGTAGTCTGTGATGTACAGATCGTTCAGTATGTAGGCTGGCTCGTTCTCTCGGAAGACTTTGTGAATATCCAGCAGGCATTTGAGGACACAGGCTTTCCCTGGGCACAGAAACACACCGTGGAAGGCAAATGGAAAAACAGTGTTATTCTCACTCCAGTATTAAGGATGACAATGTACTCCAGCTGCTGGCAGACACAGCATGAATCTAAAGGCTGGCAGTCATTATTCCATACATAAAAGCCAAGGTACGGGATCAGAGGAAAAACCCCAGCGAGTTGCGGGGTAATTTGATCCATACGGTTTAAGAAGCCTGGTTCCTGGTTGAAAAAGAAAAAAAGAAAAGATTCATCCGGGGCAAAAGAGCCACGGAATAGACAGCTCTATTTTTGGCAGTCAGTCTGTCATTTCAATCGTGATTTTGTTCAGACTTTTTTTTTTTTTTGGTCAAACACGTGTTTGCTTTTATCTGTTGAAAAAAGAGCAGTAAATGTAACGGATGGTTTTCCACTTGAAATACATTCTCAGCGGCCCATTCAGGTATTGTGCCGCACCACGGGAGTTCTCATCTGAATCCAGTTCAATGTGATCTGACAATCACAAAGGCCTGATTTGCAACTAATAACAACAATAACACAGTCCTACATAGTAATGACTGTCTTTCCAGTTTTGCATGCACCGTTTATTTACAGCATCTTTATTTTTATAGTAAGTAATTGTTAAAAAAAAAAGAAAGAAAAGAAATCCTGCCTGGTCCTAAACGAGGAGTAAAATGATTATTTCAGAGTTCAGTTCTCGCAGCAGTTTGTGAATCGAGTGAATGTCTCTGTCAAAAAACTTCGAGCCTAAACTTGTGCTAAACCCCCTAATGACAGCACGCTGAATACTGTTGTAGTCTTGTGGTGAAAGCTGTCTAGTATGGATTTGCCACCCATCTGTCTTACTGCTCAGCTTAAAGCCTCTTAATTACTTGAATATGTTTAATTGTGCCACTTTTCTAGCGTGAACAGCTGCACGGCATTAAGTGCGTCGTATGATTTATGCACATAATCGTCGCATTGATGCCTGCTCTCCCTGTCAGCTTTCGTAATACTTTGGAAGCGTCCCAGACGTACAGAAATGATACCGTTCGACTTGTGACTTAAAGCAACGCCGCGCTGAAGATCAGCGATGACGTGACACGAGAAAATCAAAAGCCATAACTTTGCTGCTCCACCCTCACACGAGAACATAAATGTCTCCTGCCAAAGCGACACATGTTTGAGTGTTTTTCACAAAACCTCATTTCTCATGCTTTGAGCACCATAAACAAAATTCCATTCACCTCCGTGGAATTTGGGTGGAGGCTGCAAAAACCTCTGCATAAAAACCTGTTACTATACACAGCCTTAGATACCAATTATATGTCAGTCAGGAAACACGTGCTCTTCAGGGACTTGGGTGAACTTGTTTTTTAGACAAGCAACCAATTAAATAAACAGTGCAATTCCATGTTTGCGGGTTTGCTTTGCAGCTCGAAAAACACATTTTAATTCAATGCTTCACATTTAATAACACATACAGTCCAATTTATTTTTCCTGAATAACTATCTGCTTTCTTTCCTTTCTTTTTCTTTGCTTTAACAGCATGTGTAGACAAAGTGCTTTTACACCAATGACCATGACGATTAGCTCATCTAATAATTTAAACACATTAAATCCCGGTCGTCATTATGTGTTACAGAAATGTACCAAACTACTGTTTTTAATGATGTCTTTTACTGCACTGCAACAGTGCCTGAGGTAATGTGGATTCCACATGGTATTTACTGAACACTCAGCATCAGATTCACGCTGCAACTGATTACATAAAGCCTTGAGATCAATCAACACTCAAATATAGCACCTGTCAGCAAATGTAACTATCAGATATGTTTATCTACTAAATAGTCGGGGAGCTTTTAGCCACGATGCACACGACATGGTTTATGGCCGAGGCCGGCACTTTGGCAAACGTGTATAGAAATTGTCTTAGCGCGCGTTCACCACCACAAATGTATCGCACATGCAGAACTACACACGATCTCCATTTGTTATTCCGACAAATGACTTTCCCCGGAGGTATCCCGCCAGCAAAAACTGCCAGAGCACTTCTCTCACCAATCAGACGTATAAATAGCCTGATGATGTGACCAGCAACCCATTGAGGGCAATAGAGAGAATGCCCCCCCCCTCCACAGAGTTGGTTGGCATTGTCCATGAACATTCTGTCCAGTCAAAATAAACAGCACACTTGCAGTGAGGAAAACCTTAAGCAAACATTTGGTTCTCATTTAAGTATGGGATCATATGCAGGGAACTCTGCCCTCAAATCCAGGACTTGGATCATGCGAGGAAAAAACACACTCGCTTCCAAGATTTGACTTTTTCTCTCTTGCTGAGGATTCATGACTTGTTATTAGAAACTTACAGGGAGAAGTTCCTCTCCCTCTCTCCTCTCACTTTACTCTTGTGATTCTTGGCGAAAGGCATCTGACAAGTGATACAGGTGTGTTAATTGGGCAAAAGCAGATTATCTGATGAGTGGGGAAGCACATGAGGCCCACAGAGGAAGTCGTCTGCAGCTGCTAAAAGAGCAGGCTGGCACAGGCGCAGGGGTGGGTGTGAGGAAGGACAAATACAAAGGCTGCTGTGTCCTCTGGACAGAAATTAGGGACTCCAAAAAAACTGTTAAAACTGCATTTAGTGAAATTTAATCCAAATTTTATTTCTCAAACATCTGTACAGGGTTCTGTGGATTAAAATGTCATAATAATTACACACGTAAAAACAGGAGTAGAGTGCTGTTAAAACTTGTCCAGTTTGGAATTTACATCAGATTATATAAACATATTGATTTTATGCTGCAGATTACATCTGCCATGTAGGACACCCACTTATCACTCATGCAAAGTAGCTTTAGTGTGTTGTAATTGAGCCATATCTTAAATCATATTGTTAAACGGATAAACAGAATAAGGGCTGAATACAGTTCTCTTGTTAATTGGTACCCACTGCAGGTATTAAGAAACTCTGCCGTGATGCACATAGTTTTAGTTAAACTCTTTCCCTCGACTGCAAAGTTTTCCATTTTATTTTCATTGTGATGTTTGCATTTTCATGTGACTGTCTTGGGTAAAACTTCCCTGTATTTGATGGACGGGTCATTTGGAAATGTGAAAATGTATTCTAGAGAGAGGATTCATTTTCATGACTGAAAATACTGGCTAATAGGGAACTGGGGTATGTCAAATTCTCTCACCACATCTCTGTGAAGAGTGTGAAATATTTTAGTATAATTTTCTTTCTTTCTTCAGATGATTTTGTGACTTGAACAATGTCCAACGAATAAAATCCACACCAGCTTATGTCTGCCATATCTTAAGAATATATTTGTCTCATCATTTAAACAGTCTTTTTCATCTCAGAATTTGCCTGCTCCCCCACACCAAAGTCCATAGAGAAAATCCGCCTTTGTAGCTGACAGGAACAAGGGAGGTGATGGTGAAGACTTTCAGACAACAAAGTCACAGCATAACACATTTTACCTCACTGATAGAGGCAAGAGTGGATCAACAACTCCTATGTGCCAGGATGTAAAATTGACGATTTTCTCTTTGGCGTGAGAAAGTGATAGGTTTACACACTTACAATTTCCGACTTAGGTGGGAGCACGTTTTCTCAGGTGAGCTAAAAATCTGTTTTTCCCTGTGTCCCCGCTGGCTGCTATGTTTACAGTGAGAATGAGCTTCCGCACCTCAAGCTGTTCTCGGCATAGGGAGCCAGCTGACTATGTGTCCATACTTAATACAACCACAAATCAAAAAAGAAAAGAAAGACCTGCACTATCCCTTTGAAGTGGTATGTTCTCTTTTCTTGTCAGTATCTGGCACCTAAATGAAAGCAGGAAATGCAGCAGGAAGAGTAATGCAGAAGTGACGTGCTATAAAAAGCCAGCATAGAAACATCATCCAGGTTGACGTCTAATGTAATGTAGTTCAGCCTTTACAGTACTGCCAACTAACATGACAATATATGCTCACTGCATTTCAGCTGTCTACTTCAATTCATCTAGTTATAGTATGCATCCAGTATCAGCACATACTTTCACACTGTTCATTGCATCCAGTTCTTTTCCTCAGAGACAGACACACACTCCCAGGTTTTGCACAGCTATTCTTCTTTGGACAATGCATTGACCTCCACTCATCTGGACAGCTTGAACCTAACCAATTCATGTCTAACCTTAACTTGACCACAATTCAATCCGTAGCCCTAAACATAACCAGTGCCTCAGAAATGAGGTTCTGCCTCATTAGGACCAGGTTTGGGCCTCTACGAGGACTGGTCCTGATTAGTTCAGTATTTATGCGAGAAAAGGTCCTAAAGAGATGACACACACACACATAATTGACAACACAGTGCTTATTTAACAGAAGATTTGACCTCATCTCATTTAACTCGCAAACTTTCCTTGAATTCCCAAAATGCCATGTGAATGATGCCATATTTTCCATGACCAACACAAACATTCCCCCGAAAAGAATAACAACAGACATGCATGGTGGATGGTTCTGTAACAAAGGACCACATCTGGCAATTCTTGTCTCTTCTTGTCTCCTCAGTCCAGTGGGGGACACAAGCATGACCCCATATTGCTCTGCACCATGTCACCTGCAGCTCCCTCAGGCTCTCTTCTCTTTTGTGCCTGTGCAGTAGTTCTTTAGGAAGCAGGTGGAGGAGCTCCTTGAGAGTACTCACCATGCCACTGGAGACCTGTTCAAATATTTACCCACGGATAAGATTTCCTTCAAGGTCTTAAACTGCGCGCTGCCAGTAATGGGTTTGTTTTACTCATTTCTATGAATGTTTGCTTTCACGGCCACTTAAATGAAGTGTCTCCCAAAAAATGTAACATGCATTACCATTCGCCTTATCCTGACAAATTATTTAGTGCATGAAAAATGCTGGGAGAAAAATTGCCCACAGACACACGCCAGGCTGAAAAACTGTCGTGTTACAGTTCGATTATTCACAGTCCTAATGCTGGCAAGCAATAACTTAAATCAGTTGGGAGTCAACATTAGGAAAAATGATTGTGACATAATTATTTTTTCCTTGACAGATACAGTATAAATAGAGTGTCTTATCACTAGGATGTGTATGAAGATGTACGAGCCGTCAGGATACACTGGAACACTTTCTGGATTGAAACAAACATGAGAAATCTGCTTTTGATATGAGAAGTGCCTCTGATGTATGAAAAAGAAGGTGAGGGGAACAGTGACTCAGACTGCTGCGTCCCTGGTTCTCCTGATCAACTCATCTTCCGACTTAATGACGTGCAGAAATGCTAATCTGGAGCTTAAAAGGTCTTAATTTGCTGTCATTTGATGGCATTAAATCCATCAAAAGCTGGATAATCTTAGCCCTCACACATCCTGAGAGTGTTTATACTGCAGAGCTTCATCTGTCCGTGGGGGCTTTTGATTTAAAGATTACCCTGGGCTTCAAAAAAAAAAAAAAATCAAACTCAATTGTCCGTTCTTAACTAATCCACATTTCACTCCCCCAGGGGAGCCGCGAGTCAGGCCACGCTCCTGCTCAGCTGGAGCAATATTACTTTTTTTTTGAAAACACATGCCGCAGTGTGCTTGTGAATTCATCCAAAGATTGGGGTCTGTTCAGAAGGCTGTTTTTACTGGGCAGTGTACCACGAAAAGCATGCTGACTTTCAGGCTGTCTCACAATTGACCTGCATCCCAGTGCTCACAGGCAAGCGGCAGACTCCGACTTCACACGCCAGCCTCGTTTACATAATGACAACACTGTTCAGACAAAACTGCAGGGTGGCCAAAATCAAATAACACTAATTAGTCATGATCATGTGTTCATGGTAGAGTGAAACAACTCCAGTTTGGTTCACATTTGATTTAATCCATGAATCCACAAAAGCGGCAACATTTCCCTGTTCTTTTCTCGCCTATTCTGCACCACAGCTACAAAATATTTATCTTACAGTTAGACAGCTTGTTCCAACAGGAAACCATAGGTTGCAGGAATCCCCAAAGATTCAATTGTGTTTCCTCTATGACTTTAGTATATGAAATCCTTTGTTTAGGTTCACAAAAGTAACTCAAACAGAGTAAACAAGGCAGCAACAGATCGACAGCATCCCAGTCCTGTGAGCTACTTTGCATGTCAGCCACACTTCTGTTTTAGTGGCGACGACAGGCAGTGGACCCCACATCACGAGTCACATAAAAATTTATACTGCATTATCATGAATAATATGACATGGCATGGTCCTATTAATGAACATGTGGCAGACACTGCAGGGTCACAACTGGTCTGCTGAGATGAAAGATCAAAGCAGTAATGTGAGTTTATTAGCCCCTGTGTGAGTGTGTGTGTGTGTGTGTGATGTTCATGCTCACACTCACCTGACTGCAAAATCTTAGTTGTGTCACAAACGGCTGCAGAGACCAGCGCAAAATGTCTGTAGAGTGGGTAACACGACACTCTACGTCCAAATGACACCAACACCTCTGGCATGGAGCAGTACGTCTGTAAAAGAGAGAATGTGACTGTCAGAAAATGATCCAGGCCGGGTTGTGTTTTGGTGTTTAAGTCCTGATAGAAAACAAGAGACAAAACTGGTCAACTAATTAGAATAGAAGGATGGGGATCAGACAGTGGTTTGCCATAAAAGTGCAACCAACTTCAAATAGTTAATGGATCATATGGCAATTCTACTTTTCAATAGAGTCTTTGACAAGTTACAGTTCTAGCAATAAGGTTTGAAAAACCCCTGTGATCAGGGTGGACACTGGGTCTGGGTATCACTACTGATTTGCTGAATCAATTCTGACCCTCACAAGGTCCAGAGGTGATTTGATTTCTAATTTGCAATCAATTAATTTGGAGATACCAAATTATTTTGGTAATGAAACAGAACTAATGACATCAGATTCAAAATTGACTAAAGTAGTTACACCTTGCACTTGTTTCAAATTAGATATGACCTTAATATCCAGCCTAGAATCGCACTAGGCAGTTTGAAGTAATCACCAAGTTATCCAGCAGAGAATACCCTGAGCACAGCTTGACCAGCATCCATGTCCTCTCTGATCATCAGAGGACAACAAGAGTGATGTTCTGTTGTTTTGTCGTGACAATGGAGTACGCAAATAAAACCTAACCTGACCTTCAGAGCCAACAATCACAACACAACAAATCATCTGAAAAGAGGTGTGTGGGAGTATTTGTGGTTCGACACCACAGTTAACAAAGTAATGAACAAATCAGAGGACTCAGCTGTAAGCTCAGCACTCGGTAATTACCCCAGCCTCAAGGTAACGTGAGACTACGACGGTCAAATGAGACATGAACACGATATTCTTGCAAGACTTGGGCAGAGGATACAGCAGCCAAAGCGTATATTAAAAGAGCGATGAAATGGTTTTCATGTTATATCTGACCTGTTTTCAATTTCTCCCCCCAAAATCTCTTGACAACAACAGCTTCCTCAATCATTTCGCCCCATTATAAAAAGTTACTTTAATAATTCAAAATCATTTGAACATACTGTTGAATAAGATTTTACACTTAAAGATAACAAAAACTAACCATTTTTATTATATTGGCCGCTTTCACTCAACTTCAAGATGGATCTGTCAGTATTTCAGTCCTTGTGGTCCCTCCTTTCTTTTTCTTAAGTTGAAGTCTGGCTCCCGTTGGAGTGCACTGCAGTTGTTGGTGCTCTAATTACTCCTAACAACTCCTCAATTATAGAGCTGGCAAAACAGGGGATTACATCTCTTAAACACCTTTGCAGTCCTGGCCAATTAATTGCTGCTTCCCTTTAATCACTGCCTTCACTCTCAGATTTTCTCTGCACTAATGGACACACAGCCCGCAGATGAAAACAAGACATTTTTATCCCGTGTGCCTGCTTTTCTTTGTGCCTTGTTAGGGATGTGTTGCGAGCTTGTGAGCGCGCGTGTGTGTGTGTGTGTCATCGGGGATCACATTCTCCCTTGGGCTTGTTTAGTAGGAGTGTAAATAAGGTCTGCTGCTGCTGGGTAGAGGGAAGGGGGGGACACACACAGTCACACCAGCGCAGTCAACTGAGGACAAGTCAACACAGAGCAGATGGAAAAGAGGGGGGGGGATGTTGGGTGGTAGGGGGAAGGAGAATGTTAGGCATAAGCAAGGCGAGGCAGACAGTGAGAGAATAAAGAGGAGACAGCATGGAGAGAAAATGGAGTGAGGAAGCAGAGCTGATATCAGCAGTGACACACAGACAGGCAGACAGTCAAAGACGGAGAGGAATCTATTGTGGAGCAGAAAGTGAAGGATAAGAGAGGAGGAAGAGGGGGAGGCAGGGAGAGAGGGAGAGAGCGAGGCAGCCTGTCAATAGGAGCCGACAGCTCTGCTGACTGACGGACGCGTACTAAAGGGCTGGCAGGCAGGTGGAGACTATTCTTTACTCCACTGTCACCACAGCGAGACAACTGCTACTTCTCAAAGTGTGGTCAAGGTCAAGGGACGCAAACTCTTCACGAGCTTGTTTATTATTAGAAACCAAGTGTGTCTTGGATGGCTCGAAGGCACCCGACACCTAGTGAGGATCACACACACACAAATGATTTCCTTTTACATAAATAAAAAGTGCATTCAATTACTTTGGGGTCATTTTTTAAGTATGAGTATTAATATTTTTAATGATGCAAGTGAAAGAGATCCACATTTTTGACGATTTACAGCATTAGTTTGGTGGGGTTTTATTATGACAAATCAAAATTGGAACTGAAACAGAAATATCTCGAAATGAATCAATATCGAAACTAATTGAGACCCCAGTACAACGATACCCAGCCATATTTAAAATAATCAAATAAAACGAAAAGTCAAGTCCATAACGTAACTTCATTTGCATTCATTTCAGTCCCAATCAAGACACACTGATAAGAGTCGCTTTACATTGCTAATATGGACTTTGGAATTTTAACATGATAAAAATGTGATTTCTCACAATTAATTATTGAACTTGTGCACTTTATTGCAATTACGAAAGAGTTTATCATTTGACAGGCCTATTTTTTTTTTCTCTATTTCAATTTAATTAATTTTTTGAAGAATAGATGGAAAACAAATATTGCCTCAGACAGAGAGAGAGACATTTGATTAATTAAAGATCATTCATCAAACTGCATCATCTGTCTCAGTAGATATGTTATTAAAACAGAAATAAAGGAGAGCAAAACCACTTTCTGTTAACCGTGAAGACAACATTGGGTCACACATCGAAGGTTGATCAACTCTTGGTACCTCACAGTTTGATTGAATTACAGTTCAGAGGGCCTATGATGTTTTTATGAAACAGTTATTGGTGTATTTGAAGTGTTCACTCAAAAAGTATTGTGTATTTTTGGTTCCCTTATTTGTTATTCATATGGGGCAACATATTTCTGAGAAAACCAGGAACACGAATGACGATCCTTGGAACAGCAGTGAATTAATTCAGTCTAGTTATAGTAGTGGTGCACCCACACACACATGGTTTTCACCCCTCAGTGAAAAACCATGTAAACACATTTTTTTTCTCCCAGTTTTGCTTAAAGCACTAATAGAACAACATTTGCAGGCTGAATTACCCGTGACTTTGCTGGAAAAATTTAAATAATAATTACTGCTCCGCTCGGTCTGTGTTCTTTTGTAAGTACTCTAATTAACATGTGTTTAATCCATGGCAAGAGCGTGAGCAAGTAAAAGGTAAATAGATGCAGACAGCTGGGAAGTTGTTTTTTTTTCTTTATTAAATTTAAATTGACTTTTCTGCTTGATTTGTAATAGTTCAAGAGAAGAGACAGAATTATGATGCATACAAGAATTAATCAACTACCTGTGGCTATTTTAGACACACTCAAACTCAAATGTCAAAAACTACACCTTCAAAAAGGTCCGATATAAAAACACGGGATTTACTACGACTCTAAATACAACTGTCCTCTTGGAATAGACCACTACTATTAATATTGATGTGTGTTCATGTTTACCATTATAGAATAAAATTGTAATCTTTTCAGGTTGATAACCAATTAACATAATTTAATTCATGTGTAGAAATATAGTGATAACAGAGTGTCAGAGTGACAAGACCTACTAACATGTCTGTGCTCATTTCCCATGTGAGATCACACATTCTGCTGCAAGAGTGAAGACACGCTAACAGCTTTTTTATTCTCATGCATATACGCACATGGAAGGGTCGAAGGAAAGTGAGTTTCACAAAAAAAAGAAACATGTCAGGAGAGAAGTAAAGAGCGACTGATTATGTATTCCATTTTATCTATGAAAAATGGAATTGCATGCAGCACAACTGGTGTGAATGGCAAAAGGGTGTGTAAATAACTGAGCCGCCATCAAGACGAGAAGAACAATACAGTATAAATACATTGCATTGAAAAGCTACACTTAATGTGAACAGTAGATAATGGCAGACGCACACAAAAATGTGTAGCGGCAGAGAGGCTCCACACACCACCTTTCATTTACTCTTTGAATTGGAAACACCTGTTATTGTTATTATACAGGTTACGTGCCAAGTCCAACAACTGACAAGTCCCTGTAGGTCACATTACACACTGCTCCTGTCTGAACAATGACCTGAGCTGTTTATATCAGAGTGGTCTCTAATGTGTCTTCAAATACCAATTCAACTGTCAACATATTTACACATCGTTAATGTGTATATATGTGAAACACGTTCGCACTCAGACATTCACTTGAGGAGCCTCTCTAATCTCTTTATAATCCGTCCAGGCCATAACACATCAGTCAACCTGGAGTTGCAGCTGAAAGTCAAGTTTAAGACTTACAAGAGGATGATAAAAAAAAACGACTTGAACTGCTTTCTATATATCAGCCATGTTGACCTTATTGGGGTATTAAAAAGCTTCACTGCAATGAGTTTTTAGTGTCGGGTAGGGTAGACTATAAAGACAAAGCATAGATCTATAAATATTCCCGTTTCTAAAGCACTTCTCTCTGACAGAATGCCTGTTAGGGTTATGCTAAAAAGAACATCATGAGGTACACCTCGCCAATGTGTTAATCGACTACGATGTAACTGAATCGATAAAGCAGCAAATGCAGTGATGGTAGTCTTGACACCATCTAAGGTACACTGTGAGATAAAGCCACTTAATGTGTTAACGTAATGCAGCACATATCTCAGTCAATGCCCTAAAGTTAGCTCTAAACTCATGATGCAATCATACATCATACATACATCATGAGGTTATAGGAAATACTCAGCCCTTATGTGTATAGATTTTTGGCAGCATCTGCCGGGACTGCACTGATGTGCTGGCATTTCCCAATATCATCTATAGAGGATGTATTCGATATTAACTTGTCTCTCCGAGTCCGAGTGAACCCGTGTGAGCAAGAGTGAGAAAGTATCCTGTCTCCTGCGTACTCAAGCCAGACGCCGCCACTCACCCTGAATGTTCTGAAAATTCTCCTGCTATTGTGAAGGCAGCAGAGCCAGACAATCTCTTGCTGCGCTCGTCCCATGTGAATGGCAATTTTTTCTGGATATTTTCCAAAGTCTAAAAATGACATATGGTGCAAGGAGAAGGGAAAAAGTCTGAAAAAGGCCAAACCATAAAAACGCAAGCAGTATAAACTGAGCTTTTTATGTTGCTGCTGGATTTTTGATGCCTTACAATGTACTTAAGATGCCTTACATTTTTTTGGGCAAATTACTACTTATCTATGTGCAAAGCACGAGTAATATGTCACATATTTAATAAGGATTCTCCTCGCACAGTTGCTGTTCATAATTAGGATGAGCAGAGCTACAGCGCTCTCTCTTCTCTCAGCATGATGGTGCAAAGACGTGTTAACATGTGCTCTACATTCACATTTGTCACATGATGAAAACCAGCCCAATCTGTTAATGAGCACCTGCCCTGAAAAGCAGCAGTACTGCAGTCTGTTATCCGCTTATGCTTTGAAAACAGATACAATATTTACAGAAGCCATGAATATAAACATACTGAATGAATGTTAAGGTGAAATTCAAGGCAAACTGAAGCAGATCCACACTGTTGGGAAAGTTTGCTGAAGTCTTGCAGGCCTTTTTTATATATATACACATATATATACATATATATACATATATATATATATATATATATATATATATATATATATATATATATATATATATATATATATATATATACATATATATATATATATATACATATATATATATATATACATATATGTATATAAATATATATATATATATATATATATATACAAAAGCAACACTGCTGAAAATACAGTGTTTGTTCTGTTGCGATTTATACTTTAGGTGTTCCAAAACATGGGAGCAGGAAATGGAAATTTGTGCAAACCCTTGACACCTGATTTATCACTGCCAACTGGCGGCTGGCAATGGATTCAATCGTGCCAAAATTTTACATGTGCGAAAAGAAGCTTTCGTATTGGACACACACACACACACACACGCACACAGAGCGAGTGAGAGTAACACAGGGAGAAACAGGGGAAAGAGGAACACACATTAAAAGATGCATCGTAAAATAACTTTACTGGAGCTCTCTGGCCACCATCACAACACAAGAGAAAACAATAAAGTAAACGATGAAACAGCTTTTCAAGAACAATTTCCTGCAGCTGCCTTTTATTGATTGTTCCTGAATTTAATGGCTCACAGCAGCCCCAGTCTAGTACAGTAAGTTTAAAGCAGTCAGCAATTAAGCAATTTACTACTTTATTACCGCCGATTCGGTGTCTGTCAGCCTGTTAGCAGGAGTAGACAAAAAACGACTTGAACTATTTTCTGAAAACTGATGAAAACTATTTTGCAACTGTGCACATTCGGAGGTGGTTTGTGGACATCTTTGAACACAATCCTGTCCCTAACACTCTACAGACCGCCTCCTTAGCTGACGTCCCCTGACCCGCTGCAGTTTTAGCTCCCATACTAATTGTTAAAACTCATTCAAGTCAGCCCTTTTTTCTCTCTCTACACACACACACACACAACAGTACAGTCAAGGGGTCAGAGGAAAAGCATTCGGCGCATTAAGTACCATGATAACGTACTGTATGTGTATTTAATTACCAGCCCGAGCACGTGACAGAAAATCTTTACGGCAGCAAATATGATTTCTTTACCTCCAGCCAGCAGAGAGTCCCGCTGAGTTTCCTGATTGTCCATGGTGACTCAACCTGCAGAGGAGGAAATCACTTGTCATTACAACAATAGCACTACGTGAAAAATACAGTACAGTCAATTCTGATTGACGAACTGAGAGCAGCTGCTCACTAAATCAGGCTACACGCTGAAATGAAGCAGGGGACTTGTGCAGGGCTCTTTCAAGATTAGAACATCCCAAATGCATTTGATAAAGACTATTGTTTTCATTGCTGGAATTGGATTCAGCGCTGTGCTTTAGCGCAGATTTATTTGTATTTGTATTCACACCTGCTACTAACAGTGTTTAAAAATTATATCAGCCCCGGTCACCTTTCCTTTCTGCACCTACCACGTGAGAGGAATGCCACAGAGAAGCTAGATCAGAGCTCACGGATCGGCCGGTAATCTCTTAAGGATCTGTATGAAATGGAAGGGGGGTCTAAAGGATTTGAGGATATAGGGCTTTGTCATCCTAAGTGCCGCTTATGAGGGGTTGCCTCTTCACACATACACTCACTCACTCACTCACATTGTGCTCTCCCTCTGTGGAGCGCGTTTCGTAGGAGTAAGCCAGCAGAATGTCAACGAGGCTGAGCCACGCTTGGTGACGGGACGTCTTGTCCAGCAGGTAAGAGCGGTTGGTGAACTTTCTCAGTTGCTCCTTCTCATCGTCAGTGAAAGATACGGCTGCATGAGAACAAGAAAGGTTCAGTTAGACATTTCAAGACAAATGCAAGTCTTAAGGCCCAGGTCTGCATCTGTGTGTCTACAGAGTTCTGTGTAGTCCATCATCCATTAATTGTAGCGATGGTCTGCGCGGATCCTATGTGGACGAATGCAGGCACACATGCAGTTTTAGTCTGCACAGACTGTACTCAACGACTCCACATCCTCCCTGCAGCACAACACTTTCCACTTCAGTTGGTTTGGTCAAAAGAAAAATGGTAACCATTAGAGCTCGCTTGAGATGATTTGAGGAAGTCCACTGGTCACCACACATACAACTCGGCATTTAAAGAATACAAAAACAAACTATTTTAAGTGAAATAAAGATGACTTATTCAATTCAGAGCAGTGGATGGAATCACAAATGAATGTACATTTTGTGATAACGATACAGTTTAATGGAAACTGGGCAATTTATGCACACTTTTCAGCCACAGGGTAGGAATATGAAGTTGGGATTTCCTGATAAAATAAACACGGACACCATCATGTATGAGGACAAATGGCGCAAGAGAAGCAATTACTTTAAAAACACAGCAGGAAACTATGAGCCCGAGTGGCGGAGTATATACATCAACAGCAGTGATCTGATGTGCAGTGCAGTTACATGTATGTGTGTGTGTGCGTTGTTGTAGAATAAAAGGAAAGGGAAGAGGAGACTTGGCCATTTCCTGTTGTTAAGATGTTTCCACTGACAGTTGGGGGCAAAGTGCATTGCTGAAGGGCACCTGACTGAGGCTGATAAGCAGCAGAGGCAAATTACGCCAAATACTCCCATGTGAAATTATCAACATTTTGTAATCCGATCCCATTTACACGCTTGACAAATCCGCGTGAAGAAAAAAATACACCGCTCTATTATATGATCATATCTCTTTCCTGCTCTTTGCAAATTTACTACCGTTGCCTTTTGAAAGAGACATCTGCCTTAATGGGGATCAGTGGCAAGCCTAATGGAGTGACACAAACAGACTTCCATCCCATTTAAGCCATCTGCATCATTCAGTACTGAAAGGTACATGGACTGTCTGCAAGGACAGGCTGTAACTCAGCAGTTTGTTGTATCTTTCTTTCATCCAGTGCTTATAGAGCGAGACTCCCTGCACTGAGCCCCTGATGAGCTAGACACACTGGTGCGTAATGGCTGGAGCAAGCACATAAATACACAAGCTCTCTCTCGCTCTCTCTCTCTCTCTCTCAAACACACACACACGCACGCACGCAGGACTTAACAATGATCTCTCCGGCTGCAGTGGGAACTTGGCTCTGCTGTGTTAGAGATTCCCATGGCATTACGTCAGCCTTGCTCCCTGCAGCTCCCTGCAGATGCTGCTTTGCAAGTGCAGCTGCAGTGCCAGAGCACAGCTGAGTGAACACACATACCAAGACAGACACACACACACAACAGATAGCGAACCCTGCATCCACGCATATATATATATATATATATATATATATATATATATATATATATATATATATATATATATATATATATATATATATACATATATATATATACATATATATACACATATTGCACATGCAATAGCATGCATTGAGAGAAGGGATGACAGCACAATAAAAAAAATAATTCATTGCACACTCAAAAGCAGCACAGACGCACACACAGCATACCCCAATAAAATATACATAAACAAGTGCAGTATAAATATTGTCAATAAAATCAATTAAAGTGCATTTAGACAAAACAGCCAGATGTTTCTGCCTCTAAATCAGTTAACAATACTTTAACAGTGTCCAATGAGACCACGAGAATCCACAGTTTCAAACATTAGGACATAAATGACTGGATCCACAAGCACTGAAATGATTCAAGATTTATATGCTAAGCACATACCAACACTGAGCAAATGTACTGTATTAATGGCTCATTATTCACACTAAAATGATCATAGAGATTTCTCTGGTTACAAGTGCCATCTGTGAAGAATAAAGTAGCATGACACACTTGCATATGAAATTCTGAACGGAAAACCTAAACAGAAAACAGAGCACTCACCCTTATGCAATTTGGACACAGCAGCCTCACAATGATGATATATCGTCTATTAACTCTGCAGCTAAAGCAGCGACGTGAGCTGAGGTGAGCTGAGGTGAGCTGAGGTAAGGTGAGCTGAGGTGAGGTGAGCTGAGGTGAACAGATTCAATAAACGTCATGTTCATTCATCTCCTCTGTGGAGCCAATCAATTCTAGTGCACATTAGCACACAATGCACGCAGACATCTCCTGTTTGGAAATTAATAACTGACCTAATTCCTACAGTAGGGAAAGGCAGTCTGGCTCGTCAATGCTCTCTACAGGTCCAGATGGCACAATGGCATGGAGTAAATATGCATCTTAAAAACACTGCTGAGGGTTGAAAACTGTCCCAGAGTTTCACAAAATGCATGAGGTCAACATTTGACCTTGGGATAAACAGATATGATTGATTTTGTGCATAGTGCATGCTGTGATAATGCCAAGTGTATCCCCAAATCTGGGATATTTCTTGATACAGTCTGCTAAAAAAAGTATAACCACTGGTAGTGAAGTAGTTACCTATTGAACATCGACAGAAGACTATCTCGAGTCTGGGGTCGGATTTCTAAACCCAGCCACAACAAAGTGGAGAAGATAAAGAGAGTGAGCTGTCAAGACCATTTAGCCTGAACCAGTGTGTGAATACAGGCCTCCAGTGGGCAGCTGTGGCCTGTCAGTGTACTGGACCTGACACTGGAGAGCACAAAGGGGCCACTTTCTACTTCATTAGCACTTGTGACCACATCCATCTGTCAGGTGACATATATATCAGACTTAGCAGAAGTGAAGGAGGAGGAGGAGGCTGGGGGGAGCCTAAAGGACCCATGTGGCGAAGTTGTACTTCTCCATTATAAATATATGACAAACAGTTAAAATCACAACCATGCCTTCAAGATTTGATGGCAAGCCACTTAAATACCCTGGCTGACACCATTCTTCACACTCAGCTGTGGCTTAATGCTATTCCACCTGTCAATCAAGCCATTAAGTTTAATTTGGCCCATTTATCTATGCCTGGGCTCCCGACTGAGGCACTCAGTCTTAGAATGCAGAATGAGAAGAAGGAACAGGCAGGGATACTGCAAAGCGTAATGTTCTGTGGAGGCTAGAGTCAGAGTGCGGCTAATGGCCTTCGTGTTGCTGACTGATGGCTGCTCGTCAGCAGTCGAGGTCCGGGTGCAGGTGGAAAATCAACCAGTCTCGCTCCCTCCTGTGACAAAGCTATCTGTTTAATCTAAATCCTCTCTCGAGCGTACGGCACCCATGCACTACACATAAGCTATGGCTGTGAGCCATGTGCACGCCTTAACAGTGGAAGTGCTGGAATTAACAGGCTGTGAGAGGAGCTGCATGGCACAATTAAATAGTCTCTTACAGCGCTGAGGCCTCACGAGCTATCGCTCTCATACAAGAGGCTCCAATGGCGAAATGAAGCTGGGAGGCTCGAGCCAACGAGGAGTAACAGTCTGAGTAAATGAGCCACAGATTGGATGTAAGCAAGGAATGGCTGCAAAAAGAAAAATAATATTTCACAGGGATAACCTTACGGTAAATAAAAGGAGATAATAGTCTAAATTGAGTCGTCACATCCTAACTTAGTGGTTGTGGCTGTTTAAATTGGCACCATAGAGGTGTAGTGATTAGCAGTAGGTCCAAGTTCAATCTCTCTTAATGGCGAGTGTCTTTGCTGGCTTAGACGCCCTGAGGCTGTTTGGCAGGCAGAGCAGCTTTAGCCCACGGGCTGAGCTCTGACCTTCCTCTGACACGAGGCAGTTAAAAGTGTGTCCTGTGGGGATTCATATTGTCAGAGAACAATGTCAGACACTCTGGCAGACATCAAACCCAGCGGACAGATTCCCATTGGGATCTATGCATAAATATTCCTTTTTTTTTCAATTCATATTGCTTGTGAAGGTTTTGTATCATGTACACAGGGAGTAACATAATGGTCAACAAGAGTATTTTAATTTGGTCAAAGAATTAATAATGCATAATTTACCTCTTGGTTTTTGCAAATTCATGCCACCCTCTGGTGGCCTTCAGTCACTACTTTGCTGGTTGCTTTAAATTGCTTGGAAAATCTATTCATCCACATCAATAAACCTGTGATGTGTGAAAATATGTGATAATGTTTTTAATCACTGAATGAAAAAAAAAAAAGTGACTTTAAAGCCGAATTCCCATGAGTTCAACGCATTTTGACTGAGCTCCATAGACTTTAATGCTGAAGTGGGGGAGGACTCACTGTATGGGTGAGGTACTTTTACTTTATTGCAGTATTTTTATTTAATGCTTTTACATAGAAATACTGCTTCCTAAGAACAAAATGTTGTATTTATTACAACACCATATTTATTTAGAAATCACAATGCACTATTTGTGGTTTCCATCCATTTTATACTGTGATATGAGTCACTTAAGAGTGATGATCCTACTAAATTACTTAACACATTTGAAAAAGCAATCAAAAGATAATAAATGATAAATAAATATTTCACTACATTCTCCAAGAAAACTGAATAAGAATTTGTGTTGTTGAATTAATTGTATTATTCAAAAGGTGCAGTCGGCCGAACTAAGTAATTTAAGTAATAGCAAGTGTTTGCAGCAGCAACGGTAGACCGTTTATAAAGTAATGCAACGGTAATAAAGAGTAACAACATGACCTTTTTTAAGATCAAACTCCAACCTTAACTCAACGGAACTTAATTTAACACAGGGTTTTGCATTTTGTAATTGTACTTTTATTGTAAAGTACCTGAAGAGTTCAAACATAATGGCAATCTCAGATATTTTGTCCACTGTGCTTTGTTGATTTTATACAAGTCATGCAATGGAAACATTCAATAAGGGGAAATTAAATAAGTACTCTTTTTAAATATGCAATACTTGAGCACACCTAGTCTTTGCAGTTGAGCACACATAAGACAAAATCAAAAGTGATTGTGACAGTTAAAGTAAGGAAGCCGTCATCTTTTCAAGCTGTTCAGTTGTAGTAGTTCTTACTTAATAAGAAGCAGTTTAAGCAGCAGCAACATTAAACTGTTGCGTCAGTAGTAAACATAGCTCATTGGTATCAGTGTTTACTGTTGCGTTCAAACAGTACTTGTTAACTCCAAGTATACTGGATATCCAGAGTACAATGTGGACTATAAATTGTAATTACGAGATAACAAGGTCGCAAGTTTCTGACAGGTCAGGAAATGTAACTCTCTGCTCATGACATTAGTCCTCTACTCCACTGTATATCTTTATGGTTTACATATAGTTTGTTATAGGGTAACACGGTTGGTGTTGTGGTTAGCACTCTTGCCTTTGAAGCAAGAAGACCCGGGTTTACAATCCAGTCAGAACAAGGGCCTTTCTGGGTTTTCCTCCCACAGTCCAAAAACCTGCAATATGGGAATTAGGTAAATTGGACACTCTAAATTGACTGTAGGTGTGAGTGTGAGAGTGAATGGCTGTTTGTCTCTATACACAACACCCATTGCGACCCTCATGTGGAGGATAAAGCGGTAGAAGATGGATGGACTGATATTTGTTATATGGTGTTTTATGAGGCAGAATGTTGCATATTGTATCTTTAAGAAGAAGCTCCAGGGATTGAGTATAGTAACACCATTCAGGTGATGTATCGGAAAGAATTACAGCAGGTGAACTCACCAGCTTCTCCTTCCTGCTCTAGTGAAGGCGTCAACTTTGCCCACCACGGTCTGAACTTCAGCAATCTCTGTATTTCATCATCCTCAAACAGATCAGCACTGCAAAGACACATGGATATACAACTCAAAACAAAACAGCTCCATACAGTACATTCAGCAGAGTCAGAGTTTTTTTTTCCATTGATGAACTCACAGGTAGTGGTCTGGTGAAAAAGCAGATGCTTCTGCTTCCAGCCTCGCCTGCCGCCTCTCTGCTGCTGTTGTTCCCTCTGGGTTCATGATATCAATCACATCGCTGAGTTCCTCCTGTCAGGACAGTCACAGCATGACATAAACATCACTTTCTGTTCACAAACAGAGCTTAATCCCAGTGTAATCCCACTCATAAAGAATGCGAGTGTTTCGGGAAACTAGGAAAAAAATCGAAATCCGTGGACATTACCTGTAATCTGGCAAAGACTCCAGACCTCTGGTTGCCAAAACCATATTTCTGCAAGGCTCTCAGCTCCTCCTCAGTGTTCTCCTTGTACACCTCCTGCTCAACCTGCCAGTCAATTTCTTCTTCATCATCATCGCCGTCGTCCTCCTCTTCGCCACCCACACTTCCGCTGCATCCTTTTACATGTGAAGAGGGTGTTGTTAGTCATATTGTCCGGTTTGGGCTAACAGAACCTAACATCCTACATCCTCTAAATGAAACAGCACTAAACAGGCTAATCATGTCTACACAAATTACTTACCAGAGCTTAAATCTTCGACGAGTGGTTTTGCTGAACGGGATCCCTTGGGGGCAAGCAGACTCGTCAGCATCTGAAGTCCTTCAAAGTGTTCCCCAGCTGTCTCTTTAGGGACCCGAAGAGTGAAAAGACCTACGGGAAAGACGGAACATGAAGGTAGGGCTGGGCGATTCTGCGATCCAACGTAAATTTAAGATAATTTAAGGCATGTTCCCCCTGCATAGTTCCAGGAACTATGGTTCCAGGAATCAGCCATTGTTATAATTATGATAACAGATTTATTATTTGTTGTTTTTGCTGTTTCTCATTCTATGAAAATATTAAAGGTGTAAAATCAGAAGAACTACTTTAATGAGAAAACAGCCTTTTTTTAAAAAACATCACATTAAGCTCTGGGTGAATTGAGATGCAACTATATTTAGCTTGACAACTTGTTCTATTAATAATAACAGAAGACGCATTACATACAAGTTTCAACCCAGTAATTTCTGAGTTTCATTTTCAATATTTAAAAAAAAAAGTCACACATTTCTTTTCAAAGAAACCACTGAGGCCACATTCACACAGCAGGCTCCAGTGGCTCTAATCAGATTGTGGCTCTGATTGTGACTAATTTCTGATAACCCATTACACATTAAATTTAAAAGTAAGCCTCTCTTTATTTCAAGCAACAGCAGATAAATCGGACCACCTGCACATGCAGTACAGCAGAAATTAGTTCCTTGACGAACTGCGATAAAAACTGAACAGATGAATAAAAATGATTTGCCTACACCACAGAGATAATCTGATGGCCGCCTAAAGACCTCATAAAATTTCAATGCACCCAAGCGTTAAAGCTTACAAGTGCTTTATGACAGAAGCCGACTAAGTGCTCGAGTTGCAAGATTCGCAGAATGGAGAGCCTGCAAGACGGATCTTAATGATTGCTCATTATAAGCCTAAACAAGGACACTCATTAGCAGCACTTTATTAGCAGATGTTCAAGGCTTATTTAGACACAGCGTGTTAACTGGGGCCACGCTGACAGACGGGCAAAGAGGTGTCAGAGTCCATAAGGCGAGCGTCTCCATAAAGACAACTTCATTACCACTGATTAAAGTGAAGACAAATCAAAGTGACAGAGACTAATGTAAAGACAATAGTGAACATCGTGCCAAAAGCCATTATCATGTTTCATTTGCTCGTTATATATTTAACCAAATTCCACTCTGAGCTGCCCGTCATTGTCACTGTGAAGAGAGACGGAACATGCAGCCCGCAGGCTGTAATGGTGATGACACTACAGATGGTTCCAGTGGCTCCTTAAAAGGGATGAAATAACATGATTGGTAGGTTCATTTACTCTGGCTGATTGACTGAAGTACATATTAAAGACTCCCTGGGGATCAATCACTGCCGGCTATTACAGCAAAGCTTCGGGTTCTTGCAGTGGTTTCTGACTGGTCACGAGGTTACATTATGCTTTCAATTGAAAATGGGCATTTTCCGATAAAATAAATATCTGAATCCAGAACAGTGGTTCACCTCAGTGTGACAAATAATCTACAACCATACAAACACACCTTAAAACAGTGTAAAGCAACTTACCAGAGTATCTTAATTGGGATAGATTTTTCAAATCTGTAGAAATGCAATAACACTGAGGTAACACCGTCTACTGCAGCAGTGTTTTAATGCTACAACATTTGCACTTTTGCAGGAGCTTTATTAGGGCTGGGCAGATGAATGAACCACCCTGCAGCGTTTTCACATGCAAACAGTCTAAAATGATACAGGCAGAGTGATTCTGTGACACAGAGAAGGAGAATTATTTATACTTCCCACAGCAGCTCACAGCAGCTGAAGCTTCATTTATTTATTTATTTATTTACTTCTTGACTAAGCAGTTGATCCACAATCTTATTCTTGAAGTCACATTATATTCCTGTTCTTTTTTTGTTGTTGTTGCATACACTATACAATGATCATCAGCTGTTTTAGCAGCTGTGAAACAAGACAAGACAATACATATGATTCGTGCAATTAAAAAAATATATACATATACATATAAAATATTTGGAGGGTTTGTGTGAACATGTCACATCAGATTCTGCAGACTGCTTCTAACTTCAGAAAAAAGAGTGTACATGACACTCGTTAACATAATGAATGCCACCTGTTGGTATTTGAATGTGCATGTGCAAGGAGATTAAATTAGCATAACGACCACCTCAATGATACGAAATGAGGCTATTATTCCTGCCCGATATGCCAGAAAGTGGTCATTCATGAAAATGGCATCAGTGAAAGGCAAACGTAAACCGTCGAATTTGCCGCATTTGGGGAATGAAGAAAGAAGAAAAGTGTTATTTTTGGCAGTGGGAGCAGAGGAATAAAAAGTGTCTAACCTTAAGACAGGTAACACAGAGCAGCATTAATAGAGCTGCTTTAGACTGAGAATTTTTAGTCTCTGCTAGTGCTGCTGTGTCACCTGTGAGTCACACTGTCGCTGTTATAAAAAGGCAAAAAAACATCTTGCCACAGCAAAGTGATCGATGCCTGCACCAACAGGATGTGAAGGACAAATGTCTGTCACAGACACAGATGAAAAAATGTTGCACTGTCAGTCATTTCCAGTGCCTACACTGCAGTACAAGTGTGCTTATGACACTCTTTGTACGAGTGCTCTTGTCCTGTCTGTCGTGAGCCACAGAGCTAAAGCAGAAGCTCAATCACAAAAAGAAAATAGTTAATTTTAGATAAATGAACTGAAAATACTGCGGTTCGTATGGCAACAGTTAGAAAATCACCAGTATTCAGCCATCTCCAGGCACACCAGGCTGATGGTGGCTTCAAAGTAATGGCATATGCAATCCATTATTCCATTAAAACGGGACCACATGAGAGGTTTGGACCAACTTTAATCTTTGTTCATACCTGAGAGAACATTCTGAATGGTTCATGCATGAAGCACATTGTCTGTTTGGAATGATGTCTGTGTTATTTAAATAAACCTTAACACTATGAATCATTGCGGGGGTTCGTGCCTGTTAAAATTCAGTCAACATTACACAGTCAGCTACAGTGAGAGTTAAAAGTGGGTAGTTTTAGTGTTACTGTCACTGAGTAGCTGAAACAAAAAATCTGTGTTGGGCACAAACATATTGGTAATTTGTAACCAGCATATTATACTGTATATATCTAAATTAAGAGACGTGTTTTCTTGTCTTAACACAAATTTAAGTGTCACTGATAAAAATCACTCAACGAGATAGTTGAATAAGCTGGATATAATAAACTGGATATTGCAAGTGTTTCAAAACAGTTTAGTAATAACACATTTAGATAACTTAAAAGATGCAAAAAGACTGTATGTACTGTACAGTAAATTGTTAAAAAAACAACTTTAATTCATTCACAGCTTTTGTTTGGGGAAAGGAACAAATAATTAATGTGTCTGGGACAATTTAAAAAGTAATTACCAGAAAAAAGGTTTAATCTCAGCACATTGACACTAAATAAACAACAAATCAATGCAGGGAAACAGCTATTTATCTGATCTGTTACCAAATTATTATGTTGACTGAGACAGGGGCCAAAAGAAACTCTTCACATTCCTCTCCAACACATCCACTGCCGCCGTATCCAACTGTAATCATGAATAATAATCATGTGACCTACCTTTATCAATGTCAAATTTAGCCTTTTCTCTTCCATCTTCCACTATTCTTCCTGGAAGATTTAATCTGAAAAGAATACATATTTTATTATTATATTCGCATCAATAATTGCAATGAAAAAACATCCCATTCGCTTCTCACCTTTTATGTTTAGATTAAGATTAAGGTAAGAAACCTAATAATTATACATTCAAGTCTGACATGAATGGTGCTACTACTGTAAAATGCCAATTCCTTACACACGAACTGACCAAACTAGACACTCAGTGGTCCCCAGGTTTTGAGTTTGAGACCCCTGATGTACAGAGCCGGATTAACGCAAAGGCAAACTAGGCACGTGCCTAGGGCCCGATTGGCAGGGGGCCCAGACAGAAGGACAATCAAAACCTAAAAATGACTTGGTCCGCGTTTCAAGACGATTTGAGCTCCTCGTCCTGATGACGCGACGTTGTCAGGGCGTTCTGAGGACAGTCTGCTCTGATCGACAGCCGCGCTGGGGGCAGGCGAGCGGGAGAAGCCGCAGCGAGTGCACATGTCCATCTCTAAAGTTGGTCGCGGCCCACCACCGGCGGAGGAAATTTCATGTCAAACTTATGTGTGACACTGCACTATAGAAATGACTGAAACGTGACTAAAACTAATAAGCGTATTAGTCCAAATGACTAAAACTAAGACTAAATCTAGAATGGCTTCCAAAAACAACACTGCACAGTAGACCATCCAGAGAAACATTCAGACCAGTGGAGAAAACTGCTGAGTGTTGAACACCAGAAAATGGAAGAGAGGTGATGCTTGTCCATGAAAATAAACCTCTTTACCATTACAGCACAGTTTCTCTTACTGCAAATTTTATTGGTCTTTGTATATTTGACGACTTATTAAACTATTCAATTTAATCAACACATTTAATTAAGATTTTCTGCAAAATGCAATCGCTTACAACATTTATCTTATTTGCTCTGTTTACATAGCAATGCTGACACCTACTGGTGATTTACTGGTACTACTGCCTTAACGATGACACTCGCAATGGATAAGATAAGGATAATTATTGTAATAGCATTTAATAGAGCCTTGTAGTAACGTATAAATACGGTAATAAAAATCAAAGAACCTACTCTTAACCAAATACTATGCTATATAAAATGTGAATTCACTTTTATTAGTAACTTTGGTAAGTTTCAGATTTCAATTCATAAATAACATTGATGGAGGGGGCCACAATAAATACAGTCTGCCTAGTATAGTCCATTTATTTAATCCGGCTCTGCTGATGTAGAGCATTTGTCCATTTTGTTACCATTTTATTTGTATGTATGCTTTTTGTACCATCGTTGGGATTGTACCATTTTTTGGTTAAAATTGTAAATTGGCATGAAATGCTTTAGTATCATGTCGAATTGTGTATGTGACAAAAATTGTATTTGACTTGAAAGGGTATTACAAAATTCATCATTATCAATAATGATTACAAAATCTACAACCTACAGTACCTTTAACGGAATTTACAGTTAAATCAGTTCTTGTTTGTCGCTTTTCTCACCTGAGAAAGTAGGGCTTGGCATAAAACTTGAAATCCGTTCCATCAATGTAAAGGTCAAACTCTGATGTTCTGGTGTAGGGTACACGGATGCTGAGGATCAAGTACTCAGGATCTTGGCTCAGGTCAAAGGCGGGAGTTATCATCATGAACGTGAATGTTACACAGACCTGTGGAGTCAATGGTGGGAAAATTCCATTCAGATTGTAGTACAGGATCACATTTCACAGCTATTTCATCTGGCTGCTCCTATGAATCATGGCCCAGCTGACTACAGCACGCCACCTTGTGGCTGACTATATCATGGGTCTTGATCACGTGACCAGATGCAGCAGCAGCAGCAGCAGCAGCCACATGTGCCACAGTCACACTGTTGGTGAACAAATGTAAACAAATCTTGTTTTCACACATAGGTCGTTTCCCACTGCAGCAAATTAAAAGAGGCTATCTTCATTAGCTTGGGTAGTTCCTGCCATTCAAGGAAATTTTACCAAACTACACTTGGAAATCCGGGACGTTTAAAAAGGTTTCTCTCAATGACAGTCGTGTGTATTTCTCACAACAGACCCGTTGGTCTAATAACTAAAGGACAACGCGTTACTTAGGCATAATATTCGTTAACATGTTTTGGTACATACATGAATAAAATCACTCATAGTATAGAGAGTCCGAAAATCTGGTTATCTGTTCATCAGCCTTAGTGTTCAGACTTTACCCACACTCTCTAAAAACACAACAGACTGCGGGTATTTTCTGAGAGGTAGACACTTTCGTCGGTGTTCCACAGATTTAAAATAGTTTCATGTTGTTGCTGGGCAGCTGTTCACCTGTAAACTTAAGCCGACACATGGATGGGTATCCTCGTGTGCTAACAACAGCGATGCTAACTGACAGACACTTCACTCACCGCCCTGAACACTACTTTTCCACCGCATGCAGGCGAGACTGGCTCTTTCTGTCACCTCACTGCTGACTGAGGGAACACAGCACATCCACACGAATCACAGTGAAAAGGAATAAACAACTACTGACCAGAAAAACACAGAGTTATTCCAAGAGGCACACGCTACACTGTCAGTTATGACACGGAGCGTCCATGTTTTACCGTAATATACCACCAAAACGGGCAAGTAAATAAGAAAAAAATCGCCTTGTGACATTTAGGTCCGTAAACCGTGCAGACAGATATTCCAACAGATATATGTGAGATAAAATATGCATCATGCATGTGAGTCATCTAATTGACCAAGTCGCATACTTTCTTTTCACACTGACTAATGCTAATTAGTCAATGTGTGTAATAGTCTCACTAATTGACTAATGTTCTCAAACTGTGATACTTTGAGGAAAATCAGAAATATGAGAATAGTATTTAGTATTTTATTTAGAGTGCATGGAAAATGAAATGAATAACAAAAAAAGAATAGAATAGAATAGAATAGATGTACTTTACTTATCCCAAACTGGGAAATTGGATCGTAGCAGCAGCAGCAGCAAGACACACAATATACATAAAAATAAAAATAGAATAAAATATACTAATAAAGAATGAAGTGAAATTGTATGTAGGCTGCATATCGTAAGGATGAGGAGTGTAACGAATAATAAATAAATACGTAGTAAACTGTGAACTGTAAAGTGCATAGATTAAACTAACAAAATTGTTATGACTTTACATGACTATTGTAGTGAGAGAAGGCATGAGGCAGGAACAACTTCTTATATCTGTTCGTTCAACGGCAGAACTGCAACAGCCTGTTGGACAAGGAGCTCCGCTGTCTGTCCAGTGTGTGGTGGACGGGGTGCTCTGCCTTGTCCATGATGGAGAACATCTTTTTCAGAGTCCTCTGACCAGTCCTCTGACCTCCATGGTGTCTTCAAATGTGTCCAGCCTGTGACTGATTACAGAGCCAGCATTCTTGATAATCTTATCAAGTGTTTTGGTGTCGTTCTGATGCTGTTCCCCCAGCATGCGGCAGCAAAGAATATGATACAAGCATCCACAGACTGGTTAAAGATCTCCAGCATCTTGCTGCACACATTGAAGGATCTGAGCTTCTCAGTGTTTATTTAACTGCACCATTGTATTTTAACGTACAGTAGGTGTTAATGCAATACCATGCAATGCTGTGATTATATAACCTATTCAATTTTATAGACTTTATTAATCCCCTTAGGGAAATTATTTCTCTGCATTTGACCCATCCTAGAATTAGGGTTTGGGTACCTTGCTCAGGGGTACCCCAGCCCTTTCAACCTGGTGGGGACTTGAACCGGCGACCTTCCGGTTACAAGCCAAGTTCCCATTCCACTTGGCCACGGGCTGTCAAATTGTGATGCGTTGTTCTTACCCAGATAACTATCAGAACTTAGAGAAAAAAAACGAGTGACCAGGGGCAAAGTCACACACTCATAAAGCAGTCATAAAAGAGCTAAGAAAGGACAACTAGAAAACAGCAGGTATGTCTTTAATTTTTTAATGGCATATAATGGAATAATCAGAAACAGAACAATTAAATTACAGCATCTGTGATTTGTTAATTCCATTGTTTTATTACTTATTACACGATAGGTCCACAAACTATATATCAAAATGACTCAATGACAAAACTAAAAATGAAATTTGAACTTGAACTTTATCTACATAAATCAAGCACTAGAAGAATGTGAAAAATAAACGTAAATTATTAATAACACAAATAACATTTGAAACATTGCAGACAAGTAAACAGGTCCAAGCTAAACTTATTTCAATTACGTCTTCACACTTACGTCAAACATATTTTTCACAGTTACCATGTTCATACATATTCACAACAAGTAGGAAACAACGAAAATAAAAAGAACAATTAAACTACTTCTTGCAGACCAAGTGCAGTATCTATACGGCCCACTCGGGGGCCGCGGCCCACACTTTGGAAATCACTGCCTAAGCGCTATTACGATGTAATTGCGCGTTAATACCACCGTCATTACGGTAATGCTGTAGAAGCCCCGCCCCTGTGTAATCCTCCATGGACGATGAGCAGCTCCTCTCCCCACTCCATCATCATTATCATCTGCGGGAAAATGCGAGCGATGGACGGTAAGAGAACGTCTTCCCGGGCCGCTCCTTCTCTCCCGCAGACATGAGCGCAGTCCCGTCCGCCTCTTTCAGCCGCAACAAGTCACTCTCACCATGCGGATCCACTGCAAAGTAGTTGTGATCGCCGTGTGTTTGGGAGTTTTCCTACTTTTGTACTTTTTGGGGGGCAATGCCGCGGACGATCCGCTGTTGAGAGAAGTTGCAGATGAGGTGGAGAAGGGGAAGAAGGAGGAGGACAACAGAAAGTCTTCGCCGTCAAAGCCTGAGCTCGGGCGCGATGTTGCGCCAAAATTTACCGGGAAAGCACCCGCAAGAGTCGGCGTGCGTTTGGGGGAGAATCTCCGGGGAAGGAAAGAGGCTAAAGCGGTCAACAGAGGAGCGAGCGTCAACGCGAAGAGGTGAGCGGAGTTACTTTTCTTCTGTTTATTATCAGCACTTTTCCTCCACACGCTCACCAGTTCCTGTTCACCATAAACTACTCCCATGATCCAAACACACGTCCTCCCTTCAGCAAACTCAGGTCGATGGCCTCAATTAAAGGTTCAGGGAGGCAGTAATGCAACATCACATGTGGCAACTGTCGTAAAACACCACAGGAGAAGAGGATCATGAAGATTGTGGATGATGAAAGAGAAGGAGACAGTAATGCAGCATGATATGAAAAGGTCCTGTCAGGGTTAGAGCCACAATATCATTGCAGTAATTGCAAATCATGTGCTTTTCAAATATGTTTTAAGAGATTCTTATATGTGCTTAATGTAAATGGGCGGGGCTTTTCTGTCCATACTCATAGTGAACATTCTTAAGTAAAAAAATGTTTCTAAATAATCCTGGAATGATTGGAGTGATGTAGGCTCCTCCCTTAGTGGTACATCAGAATAAATCACAAGGACTGTTCATCTGTCATATTGTTCAGTTCTGATTCAGTTCCAATTCAGTACAGATAATATTTGATAGTTTACAGTCATGAACCACCTCCCAATGAGCCAGATCGGATACATTTATGCAAATTTCCCTATCGCAGGACTATATTTTAACAATCCTCTATATCTGATTGCAGTCCAATCACAGAAAACACAAGTTTATGCCAGGTGTAAAGAGTCCAACTGTCATCTGAAAAAGCACTCATGTCAAACTGATGTGACACAAACTGGATTTGAAAATCTGATTCCCGTGTCCACTCAGACCTGACAAAAAAAATATCAGATCAGTGTCACATCAGTGGAATAGTATGATTATGAGTCATAATGGAAACTCACCCCAGTGGACTTACTGTGAGAATACAACGCCAGAATATTGTATAGTGTCTCACAATACCCTCATCTGTCAAAGAGTGCTTGGCTGCATTTTCTAACCAGTATTTTTTCTCTCATGTGTTGGACTATGAATCACCTTCAGAGTGTCAGAGTGCAGCTTAAATATCCAGCAGAGATATGAGTGGGGAGCATGACTAATGTTATTAGGTGCAAATCTTGGCAGTATTTACAGAGAGGATGTCAGCAAGCAGCACGGCACACAAAGAATTCATCACTTGACCTCTAAATCTTGATCATTTGACCCACAGGCTTTTCTGCGTTGGTCCTCTGCTGTTTTTGGAAGCGAAAAGGTCACCTTGAAATACACAATTGGAAGTTTAATGGGCCTCGTTCAGCCTGCCCGAGAAAAATCAGATATTCTGCATGGCCAGATCTTATCCAGTTTGTTTTATTAAAGTCTGGACGACAGCAACAAAGGCACATGGAATCAGATTGTTGTTGTTTTTTTTCAAACTATGGCCCCATTTAGACCTGGTATTAACATCTGTCCTCCGATGAGGATACAGTAAGTACAACTGTTCATACCTGACAGTGTTCTGGATGTCTCCTGTGATCACATTAGATCTGGCTTTCCTATGCACTGTATATTATTGCGAACATGTAATGCACATGTTCCCTCTAAGTCCAATGTATTTTAAATATTTGAAATCTTCCAAAAGAAAAACAGTCTTTTGTAAGGACTAAGGTCATTCAGCCATTCTGCCCCCAAACTCTGGAATACACTCCCATAACACATCCGAACAATATCATCACTGTCTACCTTCAAATTCCAACTACAAATTTACCTTTTCAGATTATTTTACCCATCATGACCATCCCATCCTTTTCAGCATTTTGCATTTGAATTTACTTTGTTGATCTTGTCCATTTTATGTTATCTTAACTTCTTCTTGATGTATCTTCTCATTTAATATGTAAAGCGACCTTGAGTGTTAGAAAGGGGCTTACAAATAAAAATGTATTCGTCTTTATAAATGAAAATGTCCTCGCTTCCAGCTTTCAACTCCTTCTACAGTCAATGGTGCACGTGCAAGTAGTAGCTGGTCAAGTGCAAGTAATTAGTGCTGAGGACGGTTTGGATTCATGCTTGCTCAGGAATGTGGCCACATGTGTCCTCAAGCCACCCCTGAATGATTTTATGATTGGATCTATGGATGCATTCACTATGGATTGAGAGCGTTCAGATCTGTATTTATGGCTGTGTCCACACTTAAAACGGTTAAGTCCAGGTCTGAATGGTGTTTTTTTTTGGAGCTGGTTTGAAATGTGAGTCAGAATTGATTTCTACATGCCTCTCAGTCTGGCCCTCTTCACAACTGTCATTAAAATGTGTTTTCTGTGATTGGATTGCAATTTCATAGTACAGGTGTAAATATACCTTAGGACAGATTGTTATCTGATCTGCCAAAATACTTTGGGAGGTGGTCTGCTGCACCCACAACTATGTGAGCAGAAATACGTGGTGGCTTCGAGCACAGCTAATGTGACACCAGCTACAAAATTGAGCAGTCTCCTCTGCTTTCGTTGGATTTCCACTTGTTGAAGATGACTACTTCCCCTGATTCGAAAAGCAAACAAGAGTCCATACAATAGCGTGACGTCACGTGCGGCTAACGTTGTTGTTGTTGATATGGCGGCACACAAGATGTGACGCTGTAGTCTCCTGCTGGAAATCTTTGCAGAAGAGGAGGGGCAGGTGATGCTAGGGGGAGATGACTGCATTGCAATTGGATCTTGATGTGGTGAAGCACTGTCCGATCACAGAAAATACACTCTAATGCCAGGTGTACAGGGGGCCTCTGACTGCTCTGGCTGCTCAAATCAGGTTTCACTTTATCTCCCGCATCTTCCTCAATGCATAACACAACAATGACGTCAAAACTGGCACTAGAAGTGCAGGATGGATTCATTCATGCTACTGTGAAGCCGGCTGTAACGTTAAGATAGGACATTGCAGCATACATACCAGCCTCCTTCTCTGTTGCCTCAGTTTTTGTTGTGCAAAATTGAGGAGTTCTGCTCTGCGGATTGACAGGGTGATTATTTAGAGACGGAGATGATACGGCTCTATTTTTCCTGCACCTGTGTTTGAAATCTGCATCGCAAACATGGGTACGTTACCAAAGCGACCCATTTACAATTAGTCTTCTTGGAAAGACCTGATTTAAGAAAAGCAAATGCAAGTTGCCTGTAGTCTGAACATAACTTTAGAGATGCAAATGTACAACAGAATGGTGGCCTATGAATTTGTTTCACTGCAATATGAGTGAGATGTCAAAATCTGCCAAAACGATGTCTGTGTTTGAGTGAAAAGACTGTCATGTGAAGTTTGAGTGATTTTTTTTTTTTCATCCTGACTGACAATGGTGATGAAGACACCATTTTGTCACATTCTTTCAAATGTTGGACCAAAGGCAGAGTGCTGTCAGGTGCTATTTCTGTCCAAGGATAGAAGCGGTGTTCTAATTCCAGTCTCAGACATTCCTCACATTTCCTCCTGGCTCTGAATGCCAGCAATGCCACAGCAGCCACAATGTGGTTGCGGAGATACACCCGCTTCACCGGCAGCCAGTAATCTGTATTCTACTCCAAAGCCTGGCTGGAGGATGGGGACACTGTTTGGTAGATAAAAGCCATCAAGGCGTTACACTGAGGAAGGACCTTTACGTCCTCCCAGAAACCACACTCCCCCATGTGTGCTCAGCACTGATAAGAGAGATGGGGTGGAGGGGGTCACCAGTGGCTGTACAAAAAAGAAAAGAAAATGTATAGCAGGTTTGGAAAGTGCTTGAGAGTGATTGTTGCTGTTGGCAGGAACACACCGAGCATCTGGCCAGATTCTCCAAAAACTTCCTGCCCGTTGAATGCATCAGCTTGTTGGATGGATATTTTGTAGTTTGTGACTATAAACATCACAGGAACTTTCTAAAATAGCATGTGGCTTTCAGATGGTAGACATGCATGCCTTGGAAAAATGATCACTTCTTATATCTGATGGTCAAAACACAGGGATATAATATAGGGATATAAATAGCCATTGATCTCAACAGACATCTGTAAAAATCTGAGCGTTGGCCAGATTTCCTGCGCGGCATGCTTAATGGACAAACATCCCTGTGTTTTCCTAATCATATCATTTCCTCTTGACACATCACACTACTTCCCGTGACCAAAAATAGAAGGAAGAGCTCCAGCTACCAGACAGGGACACAGGAAGTCACCTACAATCCCTTCAATAATTAAATAATCAAATTTATCAAAAAAAGTTGTTTCATATAGCCACATTTGAGATGTTGTTTTATTTTATATAACTTTAACCACATTGTCTTTGGACGTTGATCAGGAATAAGAATTGACACTGCTTGTTATGGTAAATGGTCCGTATTTATATAGTGCTTTTCTTGTCTTGATGACCAGTCAAAACTGCTTTACACTACATATTTACATATGTGTGCAGCACATTTACTATCATATATCGTTTTTGCACAGCTGTTAGTAGCAGCGTGGGGCCAAGTGTCCAAGGACACATGGGAATGTAGACTAGTGGAGTCAGGAATCAAACCCAGACACTTCCAGATGTAAGACACTGTCGCTCATATCATTTTTGCTTATAAAAGTGATGAACTGTTACCATACAGCTAAGGCTGAAAGATTTAAGCTTTTAACATAGTGTTTTTGTAAGCTGAAGTTCACATGTAGCATCTAAAAAATAGGTGTTGCAAACGTGCAGGAAACATAAAAATCCAAGTGTTTTCAAGTTGCCAATGAAATAAAATAAAAATAGTCAGCGCTGTTTCCAAGCTTTTTTTTTAAAAGTAAGGTTCACTGTAAACATTTTTAGCTAACAGCTATGCTAACGCCCAGAAGATGAAAACACATTGTAGCCTAGCACTGGGGTGACTCTGGAATTTGCTTTGCTGCCAAAAATGAAGAACTTAACGTGTCCACTTGGGTCTTGCGTTCCCAGCAATGCTGATAAGAGCTGAAGTGAATTAAAACCACATGCATTTCTGAGCCTACATGTTAAAAACAAACTCAAGGAAATTGGATTTTTGACCCATGGGAATGGACTATAATGCAAGGATGGTAAACTCAAAGGTATGAATATTGTTGTTGTTTTTAATCAGCTTGCATTTGTTATTGCTAATAGCATTGTTTAAAAATGCATTTTCTGGTGACTAATTGGTCAGGCCTCCATTACACTGTGATTCAAAATACTTAACTAAACCCATACCATGACTGTGCCCACTTCATTGCCTTCAGCATGTGTATCGAATGCTGAGTAATACAGTCATAATCCCTCTGTCTGCTCTGTTACATGGAATTACTGTCTGTATCTCTGGGGTTAGATGGCTGTTGATACACTGTGTTGAAACATATCCCTTGGACTGTCACTTTGTGTACAGTTACCATTCCTTGCCATAAAGACGTCACTCTCTTGCAGTGGCATTATGCATAGCTATAAAAATGTCTGCATGATTTAACACACTGGCGCTCTCTCTGTGCTCGCGTTTTGAAATCTCCCTGTTTGCCTGTGGAACCTGGATAAAGAGGCTGCAGCAGCAGCAGCCGCCATATCAGTGTTGTTGGCCAAGGAAATTATGGCGAATGAGTCATCAAGAGTGTGGGAGGAATCGAAACTAGAGAGAAAGTCTCCTTTTGGGGTAAAACTCATTACTATTGAAGAGCATGGTTTAAATATTTTATTAAGCAGTTCTTTCTGAAAGGACAACACTGACTGTAAAAAGTAGTGATTCAGCAAATGCTGAAACAAATTGTTGAGTAATTGATAAAATTATAAACTTGCTCAGAACCTTTATAGCCCCCTGTTGACCTGTGAGTAATTACCGCAGCGCTGTAGTTCTGCTTTGTCCTCATTCTTGAAGTTCAGTTTAGTCTAATTTGTCCAGTTTTCGGACATATGAAACCTGTGCCTGTTTACACTGGGCTTGCACAATGAACTGACTCCTCCAAGCCAAGCCAAGTGAAGAAACACTGAGGCGTTTCCTTAACTAAATTATTTTGTAGAAGAAGATTTTGTGGCAACCAGATTAGACAAATATCATTGTAAGTTAAAGGTATAGGCCTGGGCAAACATTCAATAACTGTGATTTAAAATTCTTCAATCACAATATAAAAAAGGGTTTGATATACATTATATGCAATGCACAAACATAGTTTGGGGTGTACCATAATTTACTAGCTTCTCAAAAGCAAAAATCTGCATTGCATCAACTGACATTTATCACCATGATCGTCAACAGATTTAAAAACGTTTATCATGATAATCTTTTGGACCATATAATCCAGCCCTACATATATAGGTGTCAAAGTGGTTAGCACAGTACAGTCAGAAGAAAACAACTTCCCATTGAAACCTGTGGATTTTGGTTTATCTAAATATCTGTGTGACTTTAAAGTGACAAAGGTTCTATGGAAGCACGAACCATTGAAAGGATTTAGCAAGAACTGAGTCAGTAGATGTTTTTAGAATTTCTCGAGGCATGTGCTGTATCCACATCAACACAGTTACATTAACTGCAGGAGGACTGCATGTGTTTGCTTAGGGCAAGCACAAGAAACATGCATCATCACTCCTGATAGTTTATCAGGGTCATACAACAGTAATTATATGGTCCTCAGAAGGTAATCAGCCAAAGAAGATTGGATATTGAACCAAAGTAACCCAAACAGAACAGTTTGGCCAGAATAGAGCCGATGTTATGCGTATTGACTAGTATTGAGTACATACTTGCAACTCATGATTATTTTGTCAATTAAGCAGTCAGCTGTTTTCTTGATTTATTGATTAGTTGTTTGGTCTATGAAATGCCAAGAAATATCATTGTATTACTTCTTGAATTTCCTCAAATGTCTTTTCACAGTGCAGACAAGCAGCACACAACGAACTCACTAAAAGAAACCAAAAGAAAAGGCTGAAAATAGATGATCAACCGACACAGGAGGCAGGAGGGCACAGAGACTAAATACAGGAGGCAGGCAGCGATGATTGAACACAAGTAAAACGGGCGAGGCAGACAATCACAGTGGAGGGAAAACACGACAAACATGGGATGTAAAACTTGAGAAAATGGAAGAAACTGTAAAATCAATACAATTCACAGAAGTTTGAACTGAATGGTCCAGGAGCTGGACACATATACCAGTGGTATAGATGATAAAAAAAAATTCTGTTTTTATGGACTATATGAAACCAATTAGTGGCGCAAATATAATGAGGTTTCCTCTTTGTCCATAAACCAAAGATATTCAGTTTACTGACAGAGAAACAATGAAACCAGAACACAATAAAGAAACTGTCTGTCTTTTTAAGCTCGCTCCAACCACTTAGTCCATTATGAAAGAGTTTAATGAACTTAATGATCAATTCATTCATTCACATTTAAGAAAAATCTGGGAACATGTTTTGTTATTGAAAGAAACTTGCTTGATTTCCAAGGTCAGTGGTTGACCAGACCTAATGTTCTAAGATCTTTTGGTACATATTTGAGGCATTTGACAGTAACTCTCTTTGCCCGCAAAATTTCCCAAGTTTCGTCAGCACATCTTGGGTGAATTAAGAATTAGACTGTAATCACATGTTTTGTTTAGGTGATTCAGCTCAATATTCTGATGACTGTAAATCATCCAGTCGGGTAACTCAAATGAAAATCAGTGTGCACGTGTGATCTGCAGTGCTATCTGTTGGCTGCCTTGTGTTGTTTCAAAGTGGTGAATTTAGTTTTAGTCCCACCAAAACAGGAAGAGCATAATGGCAGCATATTTTAGGGTAATAACTTTGATATCCTTTCGTTCAAACCAAAGTCAAAACGTCTAAAATACAAGCCTACCAAATGACATTGTTATGTTATATGCTGATGACTCAAATAACAGTTTCTTTTCTTCCCTCAAATCATCTGATGCTTGTCCATGTTGCTTTGTTGGCAGAGCACTGCTCTTGTGCTCACTCTGCAGTCCTTTACCTCTTCTGTGCTTTCCTGACTGCTTCCAGATGTGGGGAACTCTGCCATGACACAAAACATCATGTGCGCAGCCCAGGCTTTATGCAACAGAGAAATTTGTCTTTATTTGTGATGTTTTGTTATCCAATTTCATGCTGAAAGAAATCATTTCCAGGGCTTTTATTTTGCATTACCTAAGTAGAAAATAATAGCAATTGTGTGGGAGATATGGATTGCATTCTGCGTGGAAAAAATGGGAATGTGTGTTCGACAACCTTGACAGAGCAGCAGCCTTTGAAGCGTGGAGGACAGATTTCTCAGCACCTTCGCATTCATCCTAATCTGCGGTTCATCATTGTCCCTCAGCCATGCAGAAAACGAAGTGTCACGCTCGGAGACCGGTCTGCAACCCACCTGTCAAATTTCACTCTACGCTCTTCCCATCCATTTTATGGTAGACACTTTCTCTTCCTTGGGGCTCAGAGGAAATCCACTTCCTTTTGGCATGGCGCAGGCTTTCGACGTGAAACCGCTTGACTTCCACCGTTCTCCCAGTCAACGTGACACACCGAAACAAAAGGTTCTCTGTTCTGCCCCGTGTCTTTTTATCCCCTACGGCTGTGAAAATATTTATGTTGAACATGTTATTACAGCCAGCCCCATGTGGTGTGGGTGGGACACGTTGATAATATTGGCCTTAGCTTGAGGCTCCACTATTGTACAGTATCTGCAGCAGTGTTGCCTTTGAGCATCGAAGAACAACGTCTCGTAGGAAGTCGCAGTGCAACACTGAAGGAGAACTGGAATTGAGTGTGTCAGTGTGTCTCTGAATGGTGGCGTGGAGAGGGAGAGGTTCAGACATGTCGAACAGTGCGCAAAGCGACTGATTTGTCACGTCCTTGAGATGAATCCCTGACTTTGTAGCTGAGCGATCTGACAGCGCGATGAATTCAGTGATCAGCGTGGCTTTCAAATGCTTCCCTTGCCTCTGCCGCCTTGATTCTCACTCAAAGTGACTGCCATTGACATTGAACAACAGGGACATGTGTGCTGACAGGACAGGCGTGCTGCTATACTGTGATACTCGATGCATTTGGCTTCGGATGAAAGTGTGGCTAACAGACAGACTGTATTCTCTCAATATGAGAGATGATGACCCACTCTGTGCTCTCGTAGGACTTATACAGTGTTACTGTTCCTTGCTAAATATTGCCATCTGTGAGACGTCTATGGAGAGCCCTCATATAATACTGTATATTGAAACCTTAGCTGTGTTCAGACATGAATGTGGGATAATGGACAGAGTTCGCCTTTCACATATGATGAATGCAGCTGGAGATTGTCTTGGTGAGATGCGTACACGTGTCCGGAATCTTCAGGCAGCAGTGGTGCCTGGTCACAAATGCAGGAGGCTGGACAGTCAGGCTACATCCACATGTGCTGTTTTCATTTAAAAACACATTCATATGTCTGCTGTCCACACAATGTTTTCAAGCTCCGGAAACAGAGAAGTGTGGAACATTTACATCACACTGACTGTAGTGGTCTGGACACAGAAACTATGAATTAGTCTTAATGTGTGGAGAAAGTAGAAGCAAATTTTCTTTTACAACATGTCCCTTCTGGAGAGCTCCATTATTGTAAGCAAACATGTCCAACTTTAATCCAATTATTCTTTTATTTCATTTTAGACACTAGAAATCACCCACTTAGGTTAAGTTGAAAACATATACACAGATTTGTTCTTCTATGATCCATAACTTGCTAATGAAAAGTAGTGAAAACACAAAATACAAAACACCTCTGTATGAAAATGTATAACGTGTAAAGTAATTGATTATTGCTACAAAATATCATAATTTAGTGTCTCATGTAAATTAGAAATATCAAAATCTTCCAGTGAACTTTCAGGTTTCAAAGTTCATTCATTCCTTCACGACTTCATTTTGTATGTTTTGACTCAGGTCTGGCTCAGTGCAAGTGTTTTCTTTTGAGTAAGAATTGCAGTTCACAAGCTGTGCAGCTTTTACAAGCGATGAGTGAGTAAAACAAACCCCCTCCGTATCCCCACTCACGGCCTTGGCCCATTTAGACCTGACTACATTGCAGAGAACTGCAGATCCTGCACGTTATCTCTTTGATTAATGGAGGCCATTTTTATCTCTTTGCCCCCATTGTTACGTCGTATTGTAAAGATGACACACCAACGTAAAAGTGCCCCAGTTAATTACTGAACATTTCCTCTGTTCTTTTGTACTAAACTGCTCCTTTCGCCACCATCTGTCTCTGCCCTTTTCCAGCAGATCGCAGAGCAACGTGGGCCGACCTGCGATAAGGCGCAGCCGGGCTGAGCAGTTCATGCACTTGGCTGTGGTCGCTTGTGGGAATCGACTGGATGAGACCCTCACCATGGTCAAGTCAGCGCTCCTGTTCAGCCTCAAGAGGATCAAGTTTCACATTTTTGCTGAGGACCCCTTGGCCCCACAGTTTGAAGAAAGGGTAAGAAGCCATTGCTATTATATACACGCAGGCATTAGGGCAGTAAAGTGTATAATGCAAATACATAAACAATCAGATTCAAATAAAATTGTGCAAATTGAAACAAAGCAATTCGCAAATCGTTAAGTTATATAGTGTATATTAATCCAGGGTTTCTCACCTCCCTACTTCAATGTTAAAGGACCTATCATATTCTTATTGGCATCATTCTTATGTGTACTGAACACCGACAGCGCAAGGGTTGTGTAATTTATAGTTGTATATTTAATGGCTCGATATCAAAAATATTCTTAAACATTGTTATGTAAGGTTCTGAGTCGACCACAGTTTAATGTCTATGTGATATAGAGCAGGCATTATTTTGTTGGTATCTGAAGTTGTAATGCGACGTCGTGTGTTAAATCTGTAACACACTGAATACTGAAGTGAAGCTTGATTTAAAATCTGCATTTCAAATCAAGATAGAATCGCATATAAGCGTTCAGCTCTAGTGTATATGTTTACAAAACAGCACACGTGGCGCCACAGAATCCTTGTCTGAATACACACGTACACGCCTTTTTCCATGTGCTCTGATTTCCGATTTAATGCGGCACTTCCCCTCTCTCTTTGCAAGAGATGACATCAGAGATCAGAGCATGTTTAGCTCTGCCGCTCTGACTCCCTCTCGTACAGACGTGTAATCCTTTTATCTCAAGGCTGGGGTGTAATATATCACAGAGACACCCTTGCGTTTCCTCCAGCGCCGCGTAGCACTTCAAAGTCACCTTTACAAAGGTGCCGGGCATGTTTTTGATTAGTTCCACTGATACCATAACTAACGCTCTATTAAACTTACTCCAATTAATGGACCTCAAATGGCACCTTAAACTGCTTTCAGTCGAAACCCTGAACCTGTGAACTGGCTGTCAAGTGTGTGTGAATTATTTCCATGTGTGGAAAAAAAAAAGTCATCTTGTGGAAGACAGGGAGCTAATTTATGGGCAATATAATGTAGCACATGTGCTGGGTTTTTACAGTGAGGGGTTTCTGTGGAGACTTAGTGATAAGAGACACTGTGTGTTTCGGAAAAGGTTAGTGACAATCTCTTTTGATTCCTTCTCATTTCAGTCCCACTGGCTAAAAACAGTTCATATAAAGTGGGTTTAAAGGCTTTTTCTTTGCCTTGTGAGTTAGGGTTAGTGTGTTTTAATAATAATAATAATAATAATAATCATACATTTTATCTATTTAAGCTCTCAAGGTCACCGTACATCAAAAAACAACAAGCAATAAAACATGGATAAAACAAGATTATATACAATTGATTAAAAACAGAGAAGAAAATAAAAACAGATGGGTAATGTAATAATGGAGTGGGACAGCGGAGTGGAATCGTGAGGGGAAGGCAAGTCGGAAAACAGCTGGGTTTTCAGTCTGGATTTGAATTGGGGGAGAGATTCAATATTTCTGAGTTCAGGTGGTTCCAGAGGCGGGGAGGCAGAGCGGCTGAATGCCCTTGTGGTGAGGCGGGCAGATGGGACAGTAAGAGAGAGGGGAGGAGTCTGCATTCACCTTCAGGTCAAAAGGACCGTGCAGTGTGGTGTGTGCAGGTTTCTGTCAGCTTTGGCTCAGATTGGCATTAGTTGGAACATAAGACCCAAATGAACAGTGACTTCATGTCTACAAGCGACAGTGCTTTATGTTTTTGTATTTCATCTTAATAGTGTCTTTGTGCCTCTGTTTACTGGCCATTAAGTTTGATAATGGGACCAAAGAGAAAAATAACACATGACTGTCACGGAGCTTCATTGGGTTGTTGTTGTTTTCTTTGTCCTCCAATTTGTTGTTTGCAGCATCACAGTCCATGCATGGGTGACATTTCAAATGTGAAAAAACATCACAGGGAAGAAAAAACACTGACAATGGGAATGACATGAATTGCCTCTTCTTCTTTTTTTACTTTTTAACCCATGGTTTAAAAAAAAAAAGGGGTGTATACTCGCTATTGTTAGAGTGAGGCTTAGGGTTAGTTTCCACAGGTCCTTGAAATCCTTGAAAATTTGTGAATTTGAAAAAAAAATCAAGGCCCTTTCAAGTGTTGAATTGCCCTTAGTAGAAATTTTGGGGCTTTTCTGTGCAAGAAAGAAGATAAGTTGATATTTAGGTCTCCTGTCGCCAAGATGCACTTGCTTGATGTACGTATACTACGCCGACGCAGAACAAACATCAACAGAACAAACAAGACATCGAGTCTTAATTACTAGCGGTGTTGTGTCCACTTTCTCTCGTTGACATGAGATTCCATGCAGAGCAATGAGCCCAGAAACGTCAGTCAAGAGAGAGCTAAAGAAAATGACAAAGACTGGCTTGCCTACGATCCTAAGGACAATCACTAGATGCAGAGCGTGCTGCAAATCAATCACAGTGGACGGCATGGGAGAAGCGTCTCTTACAAGTTGCCCTTCCATCTTCAGCTGTGTCATTGGAAAGTCCTTGAATTTGATGTCAACCAAGGTGTGGGAACCCTGTCTTTGTCAGAGCTATTGGCCTTGTTAGCAGCGCTGCCCTCGCTCTCAACTGTCGATCCCAGAGGGATTTGGCATCGCGTAGGTCTGATAACAGGCAGACCACTGCAGTGGTTCCTTACTTGTTTGGAATATTTTGTTCTTTCTAGTAGTTAAACCACAGCTGGCAGCTGCATACTGAACCATACATCACCACCATGACTTCATTGTTTTAAATGGCTGTCTTTTCGCACTCTTTTCTGTTGATAAGACTGCATAATGAGCGGGAGATTAGCTTTCAGAATAATGATTGTTTATAGTGAGAAGCCCATTAGACACTTCCGTTTTCATAAAGTGTGATGTGTTGCTCTACTTCCAGCTGAACCAGTGGCCTCGCTCCGTCTCGGCAAGGTTCCAGTTCACCATCTACCCCATCACCTTCTCTGTGGGGAACGCTGACGAGTGGAAGAAGCTCTTCAAGCCCTGCGCTGCTCAGAGACTCTTCCTCCCTGTAAGGCTGCGGCTCTTATCTCCCCTTTATATCCTCAGACACCATGCATAATGTCGTTATCCAGTGTTCGCACAAGTCTTTTTTATTAATCCCTTTCATTTCTACTCAAACAGCATTTTTTCCCCCACTCTTTTATTTTTGATCCCGGTGAATGTCTATAATTAAGTGCTGGCATGGTGACTGATGATTTCACACCTTTTCTGCAGCATTTAATTAACAAATGAGCAGTCTCCAGAGACGCAGTCTAGTAATTTCATCAAGAGAAGGTTGTTCCTGGTTATTGATTTGCTTTTTCTGCTGGTGTTGGTTGAAATAGCAGCTAGCTTATTTAGCATGTAATGAGCATATTGCAGGTCAGAAAGATCCATAGTGTTTTTTGTATTCTTTTGCTGCATGGCAATCAATGAACATTCACTGTTCACCTTTGTTGGAACACCTACTGAGCAAAGTGTCACAGTATTTTTTGCCACTACAATAAATCACTTAAGGGGTTGGACTGGTCCATTTTGGTTCAATATTACATGCTTCCAGAGATGTGTTTTCACTTAATGCTGCAGATACTGTAAATCAGACACAACTTTAAAGTTTCTACTTTTGTATCCACCATTTCTACTCAATAAAGAGGCAGCGTTAACTTCAGCTAAGGCTAAATCCATACTTTTATGGCCCTATTTCACACCTGGTATCTCCACCCCCGTCTTTAGTGATCCAATCGCTTGTGGACAGAGTTAAGATTGGCAAAACATCCCTGGATGAGTGTCCTGTGACCACATGAGCTCAGATCTGGCTTCCCTATCTAAGCTCTACTCGTGCTGCTGTAATGTTAAAATTAAAAGAATTGATAGAATTAGAATAATATTGTCGTCGTGGCTATGAAAAAGAAACACTTATTAATACTTGAAACTGAAGATGAGTGGTCTCTAATCTGTCCGGGGGATGGATTGTGCTCATGCGGCTCAGGAATGTGGCCATATACATGCTCAAACCACCTCCAAATGTGTTCTTTGTGGTTGGATCTGAGAGCATTCAGACCTGAACATGTGTGATCCAGGTCTGAAGGGGGTCCACTTGTGATTGAATCTCCCAGGACAGATGTTAATACTGACTCTGAACGGAGCTTAGGTTTCCCAATCATTGCCACACAATGGATGCTATACTTTTTGCGCTTTATAATCCATCTTTATATCCCTCTCATTTGCAAAGCCGACACGTGCACCCAGTGCTTCTCTCTCAATCAGCTGTATTGACTGAACACCTCAAACTTTATTGCTCTGGTTAGAAGTGTCGCAGGTCTGCCACAGCGGCGGCCTGATGCTCCATCTGTCTGTGCTACATTTTCTAAATGTGAGTAGCAAACACTGTGACAGTCTGTGCCAAACTTTGAAAGAATGCATAATATTCTCTGTCCTTAAGTTATTGTTGCTGTCAGATATATAGCTCTGTCGTTTATCCTCCCTGAAAACTGGCCGTTATAGCAGTACAAGAGTAAAAAAAAAACACCTTTTTTTTTATCTCAGCCAAACTCTGTGTAATTTGTCTGCAAAGCACTGACGGCTCAATTCATCACTGCGTACTGAAAGTAATTATCTCATAGTGTTTGGCGATATGTGGATTCTAAGGCCTGGGCTGCACTGTGTGTGTGTGTAGTGCACTCATCTGCTGCGACTTCCGCATGACTGTTGCTTTTAAATATTAAATTGATTATATATTATTAAATACTTAAAATGTTCCTCTGTACTCAACAAAATGCCAAGACTCGTGCCAAGACTGTGCATCCACTGGTCCCACTAATATTTCACACATACACAAGAGTGCACGTCTCACGCTTGATTGCTGTTTCATTTTCAACATTGCACGCTCACCTTTGTGAGAAGCCAAAGTCGTGATGTGATTAAAAACGGTTTCTTTTTGTCACAAGTTTTCAGAAGAAGTAACTCGGTCTTCTTCTGCCTCGCATGCTGAAATGAGTTTGTTTGCGGCATGGAAATGTCACCTCAGGTACAAAAACAAAAACAACTGCTTTTCTGACTGAGAGAGTGACATAGTGAATCACACATGCCCCTCGACGTGTTCAAACCTAAAGAAAATTGGTTCGCAACCTGAAAAGATGGTTCTCGACTGGAACCAAAAAATAAGTGGTTCTTTCTCACGAGCCGTGTCATCAGCAATGCCAGTGTTACCTGAGTAACGCAGAGTAATGTCCTCCCACTTTGGTTCCTCGACTGCACCAGAACCAGAACCAGAACTGTGTCTGTCTAAAAACACTGACAGAGAGAGAGTAATGTTGAGCGGATAATCACCGTTGAGTCAACTCACCCTGACAATGACTTGGATGAAACAGACATTTGTTTATCTTTAAAAGTCACACACCACAGCACTACTAATTAAAACAGTCCTTATTCTAATGAAAAACAGTCCATTGTGTAATGTTTCAGAGGGGGTAGTAAAAGAATTCAAACACACTACTTTTAACCCCTTTTAACATACAAACTGTCAGGTTTTCTTAGCCTTAGAATAAGTCATTGTACTTTAGAAGAGTGGCAGTTTCCATGGGCCGTTCAAACACAGATCTTTCTGCAACCAGTGGAGTCACTCTCTATTTGTCTATGTGCTCTATGTTCATTACACACTGGACCTTTAAATATTTAGATGATCTAAACTAAAATGAACTTCGTTACGCTTTCTGAATACTTTATAGTTATGATTTATTCATAGGCGAGTCACTGTCTGGGAGGGCAAGCTGTTTGCAAGTTGTCTGCAGATGGGGAGTGTGTGAGAGCATGTTCCAACAGCAGTCTTATTAATCCGATGTTTAATGTCTGCGCATTACATCGCGTAATCATGCCCATCGGCGAGCTTCAGATGAGGACTGGTCATAAATATTCTGCCGACGCCTCTGCTTACGCTCACAGGTCATCCTGAAGGATGTGGACTCGTTACTCTACGTGGACACAGATGTGCTGTTCCTGCGGCCCATGGACGACATCTGGAGGTTCCTGAAATCTTTCAACAGCACTCAGCTCGCAGCGATGGCTCCAGAGCACGAGGTCCCCAAGATTGGCTGGTACAGCCGATTCGCTCGCCACCCTTTCTACGGCGTCACCGGGGTCAACTCCGGTGTCATGCTAATGAATCTCACAAGGATCCGCAGCACATTATTCAAAGTAAGGTCAAACGTCTCTTTTGCATTCTGAAGGGGATTTTGTTCCTGGCTAAGTGTTCTGAGTAGGCTGTGATTGAAGCTTTCTGATTACCACGCTTGCATCACAGACGCGTGCCCTCAATACTCAATTTAGCAGCTATCCAGTTCTTCATACTGCAGGCAGATTGCAAATGGGAGCTGGAATATAAATGTGCTTTTCCTTTGATGATGTGTTTTTTGAAGAAGAAGCAGCAGCTTATGAGCTGTTTGTGAGTGAACATCAGAATAGTATGATCCCCAGTGGCCTGACGTGGGAGGATCTCCTCCATCCACTCTATCAGAAGTACAAGAACCACATCACCTGGGGAGACCAGGATCTCTTGAACATTATCTTCCACTACAACCCAGGTAACAGTGTGCATCCATCATGTCATTCCCTGAAAGCCCAGTGGAATGTGAACAAACACATTTGCTTGTGTTCATCAATTTAAGTCGTCTTATTTGTCTCTGGAAGTAGATTTGTGTCGCCGTTTTCAGACAAAGGCATTCTTTGACAATGATCTTGTAAATCAAACAAGATCATTGTTTCTTGTACAACAAACAATAAAAATAAGTAGAAAGAGTGACATCAAAGTGCTTAATTCTCCTCTAGTCTGGACATAAAATACACAATAAATGACAGAACCCATCGTCATATACTAGAATAAATAAATATGGCAAAAATGAAGACTCAGAATAAACATTTACAAGCTGCCGCCACTGACAGACCCAGACACCCTCCTCTGATCCAGACCCTGACCTGTTTCTATAAATCATAACCATAATGGCAGAGCTTTTTGTACGACACCAGAAATGCAGGCCAATTACATTCAGCACTTTAGTTTTAGGTTCAATTTGTGTCGATTGAAAGTGCTGAGAAAAGAGAATTTATTATATTCATTACAATGCTTATTTATAAGCCTTTAAACCACTGAAACAAATGTTTAAATAACAAAAAAACCTTTGCTTGAGGACATTTTCTCTGTCTGGACCTTTTGAAATATTAATTCACCTCCATGTTGTAGAGGGTGTGAGTCACAGTCTAAAGCTGAGGCTCACTATTAGCCAAGAATGTCTGTTCTTTAAAGACAAGTTTTCAAACCAAAAAAATAAAATAGATTCATGATAAAACATTATCGTCGTGGGTTTTATCAAAATCAGACCACCTCCATAAACACAGCAGCCACTGGTGGCCCTTTTTTCCCCTCGCAGCTTTACAGTTTCACTCAGTTCTGCGTCAATGATTATCCGGACTTATTTGCACACATTCTGCATACGAATGGATTTTTAAAATTCCAGTCGGCACACTTTCATCCAAGCTGTTTCACACCGTCAACGTCTTCCTAGAGATTGCTTCCTGTTCGTATTTCTGTCCACGTTTTGAGTGTTGATCAGTAAACACGCGGGGATGTGGCTGCAGGCAGCAGCAGCAGCAGCAGGCGTCAGGCGTTCCAGCTGCAGCAGCCAGATGTGGGCATTAAGCGCTCAGAGCCGACAGCAGCCCTGGCATAGCTGGTGTTTGTGTGACAGCGCTGCAGTGTGGAGTGTTTGCTTTGCACGTTAAAGGGGAATTCCATTATTTCTCAAACGGGGTCCTACATTTATTTAATGTGGGTGTTTTTGTTTGGATATTCTGGAATTCCCCTTTAAGGCTTTAAGCTCTATGGGAGAGGGGAAAAAAATCACATTAAAACACATTGTTCAGACCTGATTTTGTTTGTTCTACAATGAGGGAACGTTATAAGGAATGTTTTTTCGTTTTTTTTGGTTTGTTTAAATGAGGTTTGTTTAATTTATCATTCTGTTTTTTTCACTCTGCTTTTAGATGAATATTTAACAGATACGATATCTTATTTTTTACTAATTGTAGTTATCGAACCCTGTTACATGTCCTGCTGTCTGTCTTGCACACACTAAAGTATGATGTACCTGTACTCACAGTATGATGTAGGACCCACAACCATTGTTTCATGTTGGTCTCCCAAGTGGCTAAAATAATTTTTCTGTGTCCCCACTCGCAGCCATGCTTACAATGAGAGCGAGTTTTTTAGTGTTCTCAGCACACACACACACACACACACACACAGAGTGCAGTCGGCTCTATAATGTGTCAGCACCTCAAACTACTTCACTGCAGAAACATTCATTTACTGTGAAGAATATTCCCTGAGAGTCACATTCAATGAACAGTTTAACTTATCATTGAAACATTAGGTGGTTTATGTTCAAACCTCATTATGTTTATGGTGCGATGTCCTGTATGTGTGAGGCAGAGAAAATCTGCAAAACAACAAGTAAATGCAGACACCAGAAAAAAATTTTGCAGCTTGCATACTGATGGATTTACTGAGGGACAGTACATGCTCTTGGCTGTGCAGTGCAGACTTATTTCTATTTCAGGATGCAGATGGGGGTTTTCTCCACAGAAACAACGCAGGTGTTTTTGTTTTACAAAAGCTAAACCCACCCCTGTCGTTCAAAAGCCGTTATCCTACATAGAAAAGTACCAGCGTCATCATGATATTAACTTTGTGAATATGCATATTGCAAAAGCTATGTTCATAGTGCAAATATTTAATGCTGATTTTTCCCTTTGCTCTAGTTTCTGTTTGGCCAAGCTACAGTTATACAGATGTTATGTTTTTCAATGAAATCATGTTGTTGAAAAGTAAATAATGCATTGTATTTGTTAGCAGTTAACCTGAAGCAGAAAAAAGTGTCAGCTCTTTACACTTTAACAAGTATTTTTTGATTTTGTGGTCTACTGTTCAACTGATTCTTGGGGAATCACTCTAGTTTCACTTCTTAGTCCCACTTTGTGATTTAGAGTGTAATCCTGTGTTTTCAATGTGTCGTTTCTTTCTTCTACAGAGAGCCTCTTCATCTTTCCCTGCCAGTGGAACTACAGGCCCGATCACTGTATGTACGGCAGTAACTGTAAAGAGGCTGAAGAGGAGGGCGTGTCCATCCTCCACGGCAACCGCGGAGTGTATCATGACGACAAGCAGCCAGCTTTTAAAGTCGTCTATGATACAATACGTGACGTGAGTACTCCAGTTGGTTAGTTCAGCTTGACACAGCGTGGTACTGATTCACAGCGCCCTCTGTTGAAACCTTACGTCCAGTGCAAGGTGGTTGTAATTGTGGCTGTACAGTCACTGAACACTTTATCATTAGGAACATTAGTTCCTACAAGAACAGCCCATGTATTTGTTTGTGGCATTGATTCCACAAACAAATACCTGTGAACTACCTGAATACAGTGTATTCATTTGAATAAGTAATAATTAATGACATATTAAGCCAATGCAGTCAACGTCCAAGAAAATATATTAGATACTAATGTAGTAATAATAAACCTAATACAAATATTGTAATGTTGATGGTTTATTTTCATTTTAGATAATGCAAAAAAACAATAAAAGACATTTCCCATAATGTTGAACTGTTCCTTTAAGGACATCAGTGCCGAAACAAAGAGCAACTGTAAGCATCTTCTCTCGTGCTTGCATTTAACAATCTGGGTCAGTTTTTAAATTTAGAATTTGTTTTCTCTGACAGCAGAGTCAGTTCCGCACTGTTCTGTTGAGATAAGCCTCTTATAGATGAGCTGTGTCACACTGTAATTAAATTAAAAATCACCCTACCCCAACCCTGGTGAAGTCATTTGTAAATACTGTTTAGTATATGATGTTTTATTCCAAACCTGCAACACTGTTGTTGCTCCGATATGCCCCCTTTCAGCTCGTCAGTATTAGGCATTTTCTGGTTGACCTATTACGTCACTGACCAAAACTACTTTTGCTAGTGGCAAGTTGGCACCATGTTGAACACCATTCTTTCTACCATCCATTAAATTCAAACTGTTATTTTTTTTAAGAATACAGAGCATAGACTTGGTCTCCCATCAGTCTTAAGATGCACTTGTCTGCATTTCACCGTGTTTTCCTCGCTGTCGTCTGCGGCTCAAACCTAAATCAGCCGTACCCACTGTCCTTCTAAACCAAGTAACTTGTGTTGCTGTGGAGGGCTCTCCTTACTGAGGAGGAGAGTATAAAAGAGAAGAAGCCAAAATAATTTATGTCCTTACCACTCTACCAGAAGAAAGAAGCAGTGGCCGCCATGGCAACAAGAATAAGACTTTTAAGACTTACAGTGCAGTATAATGAGCATGATTTCACTTGTTTTATTCTACATAAAATGGTATACAAAGTGACAGACGTTCTGCAGCGTTTTTCAAACGTGCAGATTTATAAGCTGCTTTGTTTATTACACTGTCTCTGTGTACAAGAATACACACGATTACTAAATGAATCAGTTTATTTTGATGATCGGTCTGAGTGTTTTTTAAAGAATTAAGACAAGTTTTCAGATTTTTCAGCTTCTTATTGAATATGTTCTCGTTTCTTTGCTCCATATAACAAATAAATTATTAAAACTGAATCATATGTTGGTTTGAGAAAAACGTTCTGACACAGAAACTAATCGACGGGGACAAAGTAGAAAGATGGAACCATTACATACTGTATGTACCTTGTTTCCTCCATGCTCCTGTTGCACTTCCTCTGTGCAAAAAGAGGGGAAGTAGTGCACAGGGCGATTGGGTGGGAGCAGTTTGAGATTGTGTCTTCTTCGTCTGAAGGCTAGTTTGGGTTATATGTAATAATAATTCTACTCCCAGCTGGACTATCCACATTAGTCTGACTTGATTTTGTACAATTTCAGTTATGACTATCGTAATCATTTTCTTTTAACAGCATATAAACGTCCCGAGTGTAATAACGTCTCTGTGTCTGCAGTTTCCCTTCGAGGACAACATGTTCGAGTCACTCTTCTACCCCATCCAGACCAAATTCCTGGACACGGTGAACACCCTGTGCGGTCGAGTCCCTCAAGTCTTCCTGAAACAGATAGAAAAGACCATGAGGAAGGTGTTTGAGGATAGAGTGGTCAAACATGTCCGGCCGCACAAAGGAACTTAAAGACAGAGAAAGGAAATTGGACTCTTGTTTCTTAGAACATGCCGAGGAATGTCTTGGTGTGAATTATGCGTCATACCATCATCGCTCAAATAGAACTGGTGGCTCAGCATGTGCAGTGCATTCAACAAAAGACACTTCATGGAAGAATGGTCTCATGCACATTTAGACTCTCGGGTCATGGTGTGGGTAAAATCCTTTTGTGTACTCTGAAGCATACAGTGCTGGTCAGTGATGCTGTTGAACACATTTTGCCTTATTGCCATCTAGGAAATTTCACATCTCAAAAAGGTGGTGATGAAATGTGAGAAAATGTCAATATGATACAGTGAAAAGAACAAGTATCAGCTCTTCATCTCAAGTGTAAAAGCAACACTACAAAAGCGTGTTTTTGTCATTTTGTGTTTGACTAAAGAATCTGCCATTTTTTTTTCCTCATGAAAATGGCATTGACTGCACAAAGTAGGCATTCCGCTTGGGGAACCTGTACTACTTAGTAGTCCATTCATTAACCACTCCTTTAAAATCATGTGAATGTTAAACAAGCAATTACCTTGAAGAGTGAGCCTGTGTGGATGAGAATAAGTTGTGAGTTCCTTGTCTGTTCTGCAGTGTCCAAATGCTACAGCATCAACTGCGGTACAACGGAGGGGAAATATACAGACTTTATTGTGAATGTTAAAATGCACTTTCAGAATGTTTGTATGTGACTGGATGGTTGTACACAAAATGTCACACTGTCTAATCAATACCAAAAGTATTAGTGTTAAAAAGAAATGTGACATATTATAGCTCATTATGTGCCATATATTCAAGTCTGCCATGTTTACTACAATAACAAAGAAAATGACTGGTATTGACATGTGTGTTTTTGTACTATGTTGTGTACACCTGGGTCATATGTAATGTTGCAACATTACATACTCTTAATTGTGAACTGATGTATCAAATGATTCAAACTGGAAACTGAAAATGGCTGTGCAGTCATCACATGTTTCTAAATAAAACAATGCAATGTCCTGAGCCTGTTTCACCTTCATTTACTGAAACATGTAATGTAGTGTGATCATGTTGGAATATTGTATCATATGATGACGTCGTATGCTGTAGGTCAGCCTCATTCCTATATATTGTGTCACGATCAATTTGCAATTTTGCTTTCCAGCCTTTTTCCTTCAAGATGCAAGTTTGTGACACCTGTGTGGAAATCAGAGTAAAGCGGGACAGGAAGGTGACCTACAGCAGAAGAGGAGAGGGCAAATGAGGCGAGGCCAAAAAAAGGATTGAGACAATCTGGAGGTGGAGATGGGGTATTTATGGTGCAGATGGCAGTCAGTGGTGATGAACTGCAGGTGCGTGGCGCGGGAGTTCAGCCAAACAGACACATACTGTAACAGGAAGGACGAGAGGGAGGGAGAAAATGAGGGGAAATGGAGACAAATTAGGCTGCTTACAATTTCTACATTTGGCCGAGCATCTTGTGTTTCAACCTGTATATGTTTCACATAATCAGTATAGCTATATGGACTGTAGACACTACTTTCTTTGTAAAAGGCACAGAATTAAAACATGTCAGACTGCATATTCACCCAACCAGTAATTTTGTCCCTTCTCCAAAATGTCCTTTGTCGTTTCTTCCCATCTGTTTGTCATTCTTCCAAATGAATCATTACATTAAAGTTGCAAAATATTTTACATAAAAAAAGCTGTTCTGGAGGAACATGGAGGCTGCACACTAAGATATTGCATGCCCCACCCCCCCTTAAATATTTAATAGTCTCCCACCAGTGGATCTATCAACAGTTAGAGGATAAATTAACCATGTTGTGCATGTATAAACTTCAAGTTATAGGGGAGTATTCGTGGTCACCTGTAGTCAGTCAGTCAGTCATCATCTAACCGCTTTATCCTCCACCAGAGGGTCGCAGGGGGTGCTGTGCCAATCACAGCTATATCGGGCGATAGGCGGGGTACACCCTGGACAGTTCGCCAGTCCATCGCAGGGCCACACACAGATAGAAACAAACAACCATTCACTCTCACACTCACTCCTATGGTGAATTTAGAGTGTCCAATTTACCTAATCCCCACATTGCATGTTTTTGGACTGTGGGAGGAAGCCGGAGAACCCGGAGAAAACCCACGCACACACGGGGAGAACATGCAAACTCCTTGCAGAAAGGCCCTTGTTCCAACCGGGGCTCGAAACCGGGTCTTCTCGCTGCAAGGCGAGAGTGCTATAATACATTATATTTAAATATAATGCAAGGTAGACCTAAATAAAACCACTCAAAGATGAAAGAAGACAAAGTTTAAAGAAAGTCTATTTTCAGAGATTTTGCTGAGATTATGTTTATTCTTATTCGGGCACCAAGCTGCTGACTGGAGGCCAACACAGGCAAAGCAAAGTACCAGCGGTGATGGAGCCCCTACTGTTTTCATTCATATGATCATTATTATTATTATAAAAAATGTGACATCACAGCCCCATTTTGATAACATCATACATATAAAGGACAACATTACATAAAAGGAAAAGCTTGGAGCTATTATAACTGCTTGTTGCTGCTCAGACTCCATTTTGTGTGTCAATGTATTTATTTTATATTTCTATTTTTCGTCTGACTATTTAGATATTTGGCGTCTTGGACTTGTGACTTTGCTTTCATGGTATCTTGTTTAGGCATTTTCCACCAGAAAAGGAGATGACAAAATAGAGGCATTTGTGGAAACAAAATGTAACGTGTAATATGTAGGCATTACAAAATTTAATATTATGATCAAAACGCCATATCATAAGCCAATAAAAAAAATGGAAATGATATATACAATGTATGAAATATACTGTACATGCATAGAAGTGGTTGCTGTTGCTGCTAAACAGGCAGTGACCTCACGGCGCCATATTAAAATGCTCCCTCCTCTTTCCCTGTGAGATCTTAGCTTAGCTGCAGCAGCTAGCCGCCAGTCTGCTTTATACATCCGCGGGACTGACAGAGGGCAACGACGTGATGGAAATTGACTCGCTCCAAGAGGCGCTCAGAGGTCTATACACGTTACTTATTTGATTCATGTGTATATTTGGGTGTTGTGTGTTGTCCGTGTATCCCGCATTTGTGATATGATACGAAATGAACGGCTTGTCCTCACGGGCTAATGTCGCTAGCTTTCTACTTCTCAGCGCTAGTTCGCGCTAATGCTAACATCACAAGCGGTTTGACGGAAATAGCTGCCTGTTCAATATGTTAGCTCGCCCAGAAAGCTAACTAAAACATGATGTTTCCCTTTATTCTGTCCTTCAAAAAGTACACATTTACCCGGCGTTTTGGCCCTGTTTCACTTTTTTCGCCTACTGGCGCGTTCGGCTCAATTTATAGAACTGGTTATTGTCACCGGCTAGTGATAAAACACTTTGCCGGCGACGCGGATGCGGCTGTGTGCTAGCCAGTGTGCTGGATTTGAGCTAGTCATTGCTAAACAGCTAGCCGACATACAGCTTTAGTTTTAGCAGCACTACTCCTCTTCGTTATGTTAAAAAAATAATAAAATACGTATCCTGGACTCCTTCACACAAACAATATTTAGTTTATGTAGATGACTACTGCTCAAAACATTCGAGGGTTTATGGCACAGTTATCTAAACTGTTGTGGAAACTAGGTCGAAGCAAAGCCTTATGATGTCTGATATGGCTGTGATATAATGTAAATTGTATTTCCCCCTCTTTCCTCAGACTTTGATAAAAAATCGAAGAAGGAGGCATGCCCTCTTCTGGAACAATTTCTATGTCATGTTGCCAAGACTGGAGAGACCATGTAAGTGAACATTACAGGCCTTGTCATTACTACTACTTCAACTACTGCAGTGCACACAGTATTTAATCTGCATTTCATGTGGTAGGAAGTTGTAACTGACAAATGTATGCCTTAAGTAGTAGCTGTTAAAGAATTGTCAGCATGCATGCATGCATGTAAGTTACCCTTATTTTAATTTATTGTGTGCGTATGATACCAATTATTATGTATTTTAAAGGCCTACACTTGTCCTGTATTTATATTTAAATGTCCTATTTTTAATGTGACAAGCCTAATTATTTACAAGTTTCCTCATTTTCCTCCAGGGTTCAATGGTCTCAATTTAAAAGCTACTTCCTATTTAAGTTAGAGAAGGTGATGGATGACTTCAGAGCCTCAGCGCCTGAACAAAGAGGTCCTGCAAATCCCAATGTGGAGTCAATTCCATTTGATGATATGAAGGAGAGAATTCTGAAGATTGTGAATGGATACAATGGGTAGGTGTCCAGTTAAATTAATTCACCCTCATGGCCCTGGTCATACTTGGTATTCACATCTGTCCTATGGGATTCTGTCACATGTGGGCAGCTCTGAATGTGTCCTGCATTTCTGTCTTGTTTCCAATTGTGATCAGATTTAGTTTGTTGGTCTGTCACAATATTTCTCTTTGGACTTTATTTGTTAAGCCTTTGATGCTGTTGTAATACCCACCTCCATTGAGTTTCCCTGACGCACTATTGTGTGGTCAATACTCTTTTTCCATAATTACAGGGGTGTGCTGTGTAAACGACCATTAAAATAAAAAGCTGAGCCAATGTGACAGGCCCTGACCCAAAACTGATTTTAATTTCCAAAGTAGCATTTGTTGTCCATCTGTGTCCATTCAGGCAATGCACCATAGCTGTGATGCAGGGAGAGAGGAAACATTGTTCATTGTCAATATGCATGTGTTGACGTGTGCTACTATTGTTATTGTTGCAGTGGCCACAAGTAGGTCTATGTATGGCACTTAGTGTAAAAATACTTTTGGTTCATTATGGAACAGAAGGTTCGAGGACATCAGCTGGGGATGCAGTTGTCTTCTGCACACTGGCTCAGTTTAATGTTGCATTTACACTACTAAATGAATGTTACCACATGTGTCCCACACCACCTTCAAATGTAGTCTGAGTGATTGGATCTCATATTTGTCCTAACTGACCCATGCTATTTACATCCATCATGAATGATTCACTCAGCTCCTCTTGGCTCTGCACTCTCTTGCTCATGTCAACACAAAGACCCTGACACACACACACACACACACAGACAGATAATACTAATTTCAATAGATGTAATTAATAGTTAAAACCAAATCGATTGACTAAATGTCTGCTCAGGTTTGTCAATATTATTCATCTCACACTTAACCAAGCCCACTTGAGTTTTTTTGGTCCACTCTGAGGGTACACTCACACCAGCCTTGTTTAGACCAATTGAACCAGACCTAGATTTCTGTCCCTGTTGGGGTTGATGCGTGTGAAGTCCCAGACCTGATTGAGGTGTGGCCTTGTAATGATAAAAATATTAGTAAAATGTGTGTGAAAGCGACAAAAGGTTTGGTTGTGGTAGGTTTTCCTCAGAGCCAGTCAGGCATATTTTCCTTGTCTGTCTTTTCTGGAACCGATGCGCCATGATGTAGGAAATGCAAGGGATTCACCTTTTTACCTGCTTAATTGTCTGTTAAAACCATGACCTTTGTTTACAGTACTTTGTTCAGTTTGAGGTATGCCTTTTGTGAACATAATCGGAACCAGCTTAAAAATACAGTGTATCCACCATGCGCTCCAACAAAGCAAACTGTTCAGTTTGAACGCACCCACGGTTAATAGAAAATGAGCCTGGACTACAGACCTGAGATTGGATAACCACAAAAGTAACTATCAGTGAGTATGAGGTCTGTTGTGTCATCACACCACATTTCATGAGAGAAGAAAACCTAAAATATAAGTACACATTTGGCCGTTACTGTGGTCTCTCAGCTCTAAGCTTTGCAATACGAGTGAAACATGTACGCAATAAGGCACAAAATGAAATGTGTATATCATATACCAAATACAAAGTGTTGGAACAGCAGTCAGAAGGGGATGCGAGTTGCACATTCTAGTTATTTGGATGTGTTGCAGGGGTGTAGATTGTGGAATTTCTTGGCCTATGGTAAATCTCCTTCCCACACTGTCACTAAAACTCTAGTATTAACTAAATTACAGTATGAATATAAGTTAGGATATTTTAACAGGACTGCTGAACATACTTTTGTTGCTGCACATTAATTTTGCTGCACTTTTATTTGTAGAATCCCATTTACCATTCAGCGCCTGTGTGAGCTGCTGACAGAACCCAAGAGGAACTACACAGGAACAGATAAGTTTCTTCGGGGAGTGGAGAAGGTATGTATAATCATCATGTATGTTTTTATTATTTTTTGCATGTCATTCTGACACTTTCAGTGACTCATTTTGCAATTACTGTTTTGTTCTAGAACGTAATGGTGGTCAGCTGTGTACATCCAAACTCCGAGTAAGTGTCATAATAATACAGTAACTTAAATGTGTACGTTTGGGAATGATTGTTCTCCAGTGTACTAAGCGTTTTGGTTTTGTGCAGGAAAAATGGATGCAGTGCCGTCAATAGAATGAATGGAGTGATGCTTCCTGGAAACACATCTGCCTTTACAGAAAGGTTGGATTGGGGGTTTATTCCTTGATTGTAATATGTATATCCACATTATACCTGAAATCGCTAGACCTGAACTTCAGGAACAGATGTGGAAGAAGTTAGTTTTTTCCAGTGGTAAAACACAGTGGTGGTGGCAGCTGAATTGGAATCCTGCAGTTTGTATTTTAACTGATGTTTAAATAAAACTCAGTTTAGGTGATATGAGACGCTAAGTCTCTGACATGGCTCTCTGTCTGCCTTTAAAATAAATAAGATTCTATTCCACATCCTTCAACACAACATAAAGGACCTTATTGCTTTGTAAATAGTGATATGCATTGGAGCATTTCACGTTGTTTATAGCTTCACCATCGGTAGTGACAGAGTAAATAAGGTGGCTAAATTTGTTAGTGTATATTAGCTTAGACCACCGGTCGCCATCCTCCCATCCAACAATACACAGTAACGTTGTCAAACTAACACTAAAATTCTGAAAGAGTCAATTTAACTTTTATATTTAACCCATAGTGTGTTATGTTAACATTGAATTAGTTAAATTTAACACAAATCCAGATTGTGTCTTATTCAAATCGGAATTGGTGTTACTTTTACACTGCAAAAATAACTTTGTTGAAGGCGAAAGAGTAGAAATGATGTGTAACAGGTGATGCTCTCACATGCCAAACGTCACTCGATCGATCGTGATTAGCATTCAGTTGCCGTGGAAAATGCAGGTTCTGCTTCAAGGGCAAAAGCTGTATTTACTAATTTTCTATTTTTGCTGTCCTTTAGGAAAGTTAACGGTCCAGGAACTCCCCGACCGCTGAATCGACCGAAGTTGTCTCTGGCTACCTCACTAGCTGCTAATGGTCTGCCCGACAGCACAGATGGCAAAGACCTCAATCCAGAGCAAGATGGAGAGGAAGACACCAGGTATGTCAGAAGCCACAACACACCTGAAATTCAATTTATGTTCAGAACAAATGAAACAATTGGAATCAATGTTGTATTTCCTGCTTCTGCTGTGTTTTCAGTGAGGTTTCTGCCTCAGAAGCCTCCCTGGGCAGCTCTGTGAAGAACAAACACCCAGACACAGAAGAGGACATGGAAGCTGAGCAGCTGGAGGTGAAGAGATTGAAGTTCACCAAGGAAGATGAAGATGAGGAGGATGAGGATGATGAAGAGGAAGAGCAGGAAGTGGACTCACCGAGGCCCTCGCACGCCTCTTGCCTCTCTAAAGAGGCAGAAGCCATGGTCCAAGAGGAAGAGGAGGAGGAGGATGAAGAGGAGGAGGAGAAGGTTGGGTACAGCAAGGAGAATGAAGCTTCCAGCAGTGCTGCTGCCACTGAAGACCAAGGCAGGTTTTATTTATTTACCAAATGTGTTTCAATGGTTGTCAGTTTGCACAGGGTCTTTCAAAAAAGTCTGCCCTTATATGCTGCCTAGAAAATGGTGCTACTTCACATAGGTTTTAGGCACTCAATTGAACAATTTGGAGAAAATAAACCATTTTACTTTTAATTGTCAGGATGAGATTTTACATTACGAACAATGTTTCATCACATTTACAGTCACGTAAAAGTTTTAAATAGCATCCTTTGTTATTTTGCTCATTTTGATTTTTGTGTTTAGCCCTAATGCAATTCAATGATCGTTTGCTATTTGACACCACAAACAATTAAATATTGTACAAATATAACCCAATGCTTTTGTTTAACATAATGTCAGACTTCAGATAAATAAATACCTGTCTAATGGCATTTATTTGTTTGGGTTTTGATAAGCTCTGACTTGGATGACAGACAGTTTTCATTGAGCCTATCGGTGTGGTAAAAACACCTCCCACTCTGTTGTGTTTGAAAATGTTTCCATTTTTTCTCTCTCTAAACAGAGCCAACGAGCAGCACACAAGCTGAAGTGTGTTCAGGCTCCGGTGAGGAACTGGAGCAGGCTGAGAGGGAGGTACCGTGCGGCTCCCAGGATGAGGCCAATGACATGGATCAGACTGAACAGCAGGCACCTGCAGGCGTCCTGGAGAGCCCCGAGACCAGCAGGGACAGTGAGGAGAGTAACAGTGACCCAGTCAGCAGCAGTAGTAGTAGCAGCAGCAGCGGTAGCAGCTGTAGCATAGAGGATGGTGCAGAAGCAGGCAGAGAAGACGTAGCTCTCGCTCCCTCCAGCAGTACGACTGAACCTCCCACAGAGGCCGCCATGGAAAGTGCCACCTCGAACACTGGGACCACCGAGGAGCCTATGGAGCAGGACTAGACTAAAACCAGGTCCTCCTGCTGCCTCATGTGACCACAAACCAGCTTGTCCTTGAATCCAGCTTGACTGTCACTGGAAACGAGGACAACTGCTCCTCTGACACAAGACGAACGCCTCGTCCCTTTTTTGGACACTTCTCCAAAATGGCTACCTGGCATTGATGTGGGCATAGAAAAACATTTTTGTTTGAAGGCTTTTTTTTTTTTTTACTGGAATATTTTATTGATCTTCATATCTTGAATTTTTAAGTTTCCCTTAAAAGGGGTTGGTTTAAGCAGCCTTGAGTCTGTTGGCTGGATTTATTTTTGCATTTTCTATGGAGTTGCTTTGAGTGCTTCTGGTTCTAATGCCACTCTCTCCAGCTATTTGGACACTGTTCCAGGATTGGTGGTCTCGGTTTTGTACCCTTTAAGCCCAGTGTTCCACACTACCAGGGTCAGAACAGAGCCATACCAGCCCTCATTATTTATCAAATCGTTTAAATATGAGCTAACCACCATTTCTGTTCCTGACTGAAGCACATGTAAAAAAAATCCTTAGTCAAGCAATGATCCAAACCTAACACCCCCTCATGATTATGCTGTTACTCCAACAGGCTGATTGTTTTAAAAATGTACTTACCCATCATTGTGTGATGGGAGAGTATTTACTTTCCATGGTGCCCTTATATTATTTTAACCATATTCTTTTGCAAGGATACACTACCAGTCCCACTGAACAATACTATGACATTCTACCTGTAGAGGTGTACTCTGTAAAATTATATATTTTGGATGCATAAAACCACCATAATTTATATGATCATTTCAATTCAGAAGTTGTTTTGGAGTTATGTTTGTTTTGTCTGCCAGTTGTAGTTTCCAAAACCAGCTGTAAAGTACAAAGATGACCTCTGCTTTCTTTATATTGTGATGTCACCATGTTGTTTCACCAATATCCAGAGCAGTTTTCTGGTTCCAGTTCTACACCTGTTTCTGCAGCTGTACTTTTTGATATTTAGGATTTTAAATTTCTGTAAAGTAGATTTTTTGTAGATTGTAATACAGTATGTGTTCACTGCCTTTGTGAAACCATATATAATTGTATAATTTCTGTGTATACTCTGAATGCTTTTGCTTTCGACGAGGTATTCAGAATCAGCAATAAATGTTAACATTTTTATGTGTGGTGGTCTTGTTTACTTGCATACTGCAGCTCATTTCTTCTCTTCGTTGTATGTGTGTGTGTAATTAGCATTTACAGTGTCCTCAAATGAGGTTGTGTGATGGTCAGTGCACTACATCTACATATGAAGGATATATTGGAAAACAACTGACTTGAATGTTGTGGCCTGGTAATGTTTGGCAAACAATGAAGAATAAATAGTTAAAAAAGGTTACTTATAAATGGTTCAGAATGAACCATCTGTTCTTTAATCTATTTTATTGTTGTAGTTGATTACAGTAAGCAGCAGCCACGGTGTAATTAATTTAACAGTTATATAACTAATTTTTATAAAAAAACAAATGTGACCCATATTAACAACAAATAATGTTAAAACCATGAACATCTGGCACCAAAGTCCCTTGAGAAATCCAGCAATTTTTCATCAGCGCACACTGGTGTTGATCCGCTGCTGCCTCCATCAGTACATTCAAATTATATTGTCACTTGGTAGTTGAAATCCATTGTTCAGATTTACCAAAGTAACAGACTTTCTTCAAATTGAAGCGGACCAGGAGCTCCTGTGTCCCCTCGAGCCAAATGTGCTGATTTTCCTTTATGGACATCAGTGCAGGAAGCAATTTACATACTTAATTTCCAGTCAAAAGGCTGAGACAGGTACGCTGAGAGACACCTAGTTTTAATGTAATTATAGTTACAGCTTCGTCTCGATTCCTCCCATGTTCGTTTTCTTGTAGTTTCCTGTAAACACTACTTTCCCAGGCAGAAATGGTAAAATTAAAAAACACTCACATGTGTTATTTGCATTACAAATAGAAAAGTCAAGGAGTTTTTTTTCCCCCAAAGATTTTCTTGCAGTAATAAAGTAATAAAGCCATGAGTGCGAGTGTTGTCAGATCTTTCCCATGTCACATGGAGAGACTCAAGAAAAAGGTGGATGAAAATGAATGAAGGCAGGCAATTTGACTTTAAGATTTTTAGAGGGCACCTTTTGTAAAAGCTCACCAACTGTTAAACGGTTTTCTTCATTGTGGCTGAACCTTTGCCCATTAGATACCGGTGACTTTTCGTGTTCCTTTGTACAACGCAGCTCAAAGAGCTGTTCCTGTTGGCCAATTTATAATACACAGTCTGTCACTGCTGTCGTTTGACTGCTGAAATTTGCCCAGGCTCTCAAGGGAAATAAGTGGACTGCATTAATCCACTGTGCAACACTGTGTAAATGGCAGGCTTTGAAGACTCGTCTCCAGGGAAGAAAAATGCCAGGTCACGAGGGGTATTATAAGCCACTTGACACCTAATGATTATTAATCTGACCTCAACTTCATAAATTTAAGGGCTTCATGGAGTTTTATTGGCAGCATCAGTGACCAAAATGGGCATGTGACTCGTCAGACTTGTGATAAGAGCTGTTTATACTGTATTTGGTAGAGTATAAAGTTACTCCTCGTGTGTCATGACTGCATTTGCAATTGGGATAAAGTTTGGGACAGGCAAATACACCAATCAACGGTTAAATCTGCAGTGATGGACAAAAAGGTCTCTCATCTTTGTAAAAAGACAAAATTGTGTCCCTCCCACAATCCAAAAATATGCAATATGGGTATTTGTTAAACTGGACACTCTTATTGACTCTAGGTGCGTGTGAGAGTGGATGGTTGTGTCTCTATGTGGCCCTGCGATGGACTGGCGATCTGTCCAGCGCAGGCATGTCCAAAGTCCGGCTCGCAGGCCAATCATGGCCGATGTTGTACGGCCGCACCTTTGGTTTCATAGGTTGTGAAAAGTCAAGTACGGACTTAAATAAGGGGGTTCTAATGCTTTGCATGTATTTTAAAAATAAATAAATAAAATAAAATAAAAAAAGGTCCAGTTTTCAGTGCACGACTTAATGCAGTTTTGTGTTAGTTTGTAAAGCAGCTGAGGTCAAAGTGGCGGTGTCTCTGATTAAACTAGTCAGTAAAATAACTATGAAATTAAACTCTCTCCCTCTCTCTGGACCTCACTTAAATTCCACTCAGCATGTGTATGACATTATTCTTGAGTTTCATGCATCACCTCCCGCCTCAACAGAATAACCTCTAAATTGAAGTGGGGTCAGCAGCAGCAGCAGCAGCAGCGCAGAACAAATCTCACTAATTGTCTCGAGTCATCATGCTAAGTGGGAGCTCTTCAGTGCTGGACACACTCGGTGACTCTGACAGGATTAAATAGAAGAAACAAATCAAATCTTATTAAAGTCATTATAACACAGTAGTCTGTCTCTCCATTTGCGTATAGGAGGGGTTTGAAAAATACTATGTGGTTGAGCAGGACTGATGTCCTCTGCGATTGGGTCAGGCACTGTCACACGCAGTCTCCGTGTCATCCAATAGAGGGTAGTGTTTAGTTTCCAAGACAGGGCAAACACATGTCCCTGAAATCAGAATGCAGGCTGAGTTGTTCTGCTGCTGCTGCGTGTGAATGCAGGCTCTAACATTGTTCTGTAATAGCCTGAGAGCCTCGCCTGTCTAACTCTAACTCTAAGAGAAGACATAGCCATCTTGTTTTCCCCCTATATTCTCCCAATCTTAATGTTGGTGGTGACTAATGCTGCTGCTGGGTTCTAACCTGTGACACATTTATCACACATCTTGAGAAACCACAGACATCAGATCAACTCCCCAAGTGTCTCATTTCTCACAGGTGGGGTGGGGGGGAAACAGCAGCTTTTTTTTATCAGAATGATCTAGAATATGCAGCTTGTAAATAACAGCTTTGGATCTTGAGGTTAATTCCAAGGCCTTCAAGTATGTGTGCATTAAATAAATAAGATGACAAATGGGTGTTCTTTATGCGTTTGTGTTAAAAAGGTTTGTCAGTAACTTGGTTTCCATTTAAAAGTCACAAATTTTGACAAAATGTTGAGAAATCGCTGTGTTGTTGGTATAAGAAGGTGCAACTGGAGGACATAAATAAAGGGGCAGCAGTAGCTGTTGATACATGGTTGTGTTTTCAGTCTATTACTGTGGAATTATTTGCGTGAAAGCATGTTGTGTTTTCCTCACTAAACTTCATCCTGTAATCACTGAATATTTTTCCATTGCACTTATTCGCAGTTTCTGTATTATTTGATGCACACATACAAAATCAGCATACAAACAAGCTGCTAGAAACCCACTCTAACCCTGTGCAGGATTCATGACAGTTATTTGCATTTTGATTGAGGGGCACCAAAGTAACTGAGCTGTACCACCCTGCTTTTTTGGCACTCGTTTTATTGGAGGACTCATGGATTACCGGAGAACTGTCATTTCCGAGTAACAACGGAAAAAGGAAATGGGGGAAAAACACAAAAACATGCCACTTTAAATGCAACACAACAGAAAGTCCAAGGCAAATCCAAGGCACTTTTGTATTTCGTCCAATCCGAGCCGTTTGACAAATGATGACACCATGCACCAGTGTTTACTGTGTTGTGTTCTTTTGTTGACTTTATTTGCGGGCTGCCCTTTCTGATGTCATGCTGTTTACATGACTGACAAAGCTATTGTCATCTGGCGAACACACCCTGCAGTGGTTAAGCCAGATCACTCAGGGTTTACCAATCCAAACTGTGCCGAGGCGAGTTCAACTGTAATATATGGTGGAGATGCAGCTCTAGCGTCTCTGTAGGTGAATCTCAGGTCCAGGGTCAGTTGGTGGCTGATATCAATGTCATGTCTTTTTGGCACAGTGTCGTCAAACATTGAGCAACTCTGACAAAACGGCAAACGCCAGCTTTGGGTAAGACACTGCGTAAGTGTTGGCAGACTGGAGAAGTCTAGGAGGGTGGGACATACATTTCTCCACTACTTCAAAAACACCCAGAGCACCTAAAAATGGATGCAGCAGGGAGACTCCACCACAGGAGACCTCCAGACAGGCTTCACAAGCACCGCTTGGTCAAGTGGGGACAGTGAGAAATACCATGTAATGCTCTGAAATGGTCAGTGGAAAAAAAAAAAAGTACAGACTGAATTATTCTGACTCCAGTTGGTTTGAGGAGTGGATTTTTGTGCAGTCCATTGTGGGGGTGGCACGCTCAGCGGGCACCAACCTCAGGTCACGGGGGTTATTTGAGTTCTCACTTCTGTCAGAATGACAGAGAGGAAAAAAAAAAAAAAATACAGTCAGTGGAATATGTCTTCTCTGATTTAGCCTATCTGCAGTATGTCTATTTGTGTCACTGCCTATCAGATTGACCACCAGGCCTGTCAAATATGGCAAGTGGAGACATTTATTCAAAACATGACGCGTTACATAAAGTGGTGACATTTATGTTTGGCACTAGAACACAAGCTGTAAAGCTGCCAGCTGGAATCAGAAGAGTGATAAGAGATTGTGTAGTTGACTTAATCTTAATCCGTCAGGCGCACAGAAAATAGTGTTTAACAAAGTGAAAACAAGCGTCAAAGAGAGCAGTATTAAAAACACGCCCCATATCAGAAAGCCTCTTCAAAAAGATGCTGCAGAGCCTTTATATGCTAAACTAATATATAAGCCAGTGCAGAGTGTTGAGAAGCTGAGAAACCAGATCTATAAGTGCTGATGCTTAAGAGGCATTTTTCTTTCCATCAGGGGGTTCTCACACTTATTGGTGCCAGGGTCTCCTTACAGGGAACCATGATTAATCATCATTGGCCACTTCACTGGGTACCAAGGATACCTGGTAGGAGTGTCACCTCTGCTGCTGTAGCCTTCAACATCGGCTTCAACACGCATGTCTTCATGCACACATTTGTTGTAATGAGTGGTTAGTTAAGTTTCTGTTGCCTTTTTGTTATCATTTCAAACCATTCTGTCATTCCCTTTTGACCTCTAACCAGGCAGTCTTTATTTTCAGACCACTCTGTAAACTCTAGAATGGGATGGTTTTGTGCATGGAAATCCCCGTATATCAGCAGTTTTTGAAATGATCAGACCAGCCCTTCTGGGAACTGACAACCATCTCCCTTCTGACTCCTTCTGGTGCACAGTTTGTGCTTCAGCAGGTCGTCTTGACCATGACTACATGTCCAAATGCATTGAACTGGTGGCCATGTGATTGGCTGATAAGATGCATCAATGAAC